>NC_047670.1:32251792-32551792 GCF_011762505.2 Arvicanthis niloticus
CAGGGGCTTGTCAACTGCACCCGGCTGCCACGCGCACCTGGGACGGCTGCCAGTCCTTGGGCTGTACTTGGGAGGCGTGGGGCGGGCTCCTCTGCAACTGGAGCGGGGCGGGGATGCTGGAGAGGAGGAGGAGGAAAAGTGGGGGTCTGTCTCCCCATCTCCCGCCCCCGCCGCCACCTTTGGCTTTATAATTGGCTCTCGCAGCGGTTTCTTTCCTCTTATCTGATCCTGGGTGAGAGGCGAGGGGAAGGAAGCTCTGTAGGACAGGAGGCGACGACGGGAGAGGGACAAGGAGAGGACAGGGTGAGAGACAGGAAAAGGAAGCTAATTAAGAAAGGGTACTCTGAGGAAAGCGAGCCAGGGCAGTGGTCCGCTAAGAACCAGCCGGCGGCTAATCTTCACTAGGCGCCAAGAGGTCCCCAACCTGGGCTGGAACGTTGCCCTGCACAGGTCAGTTCTTCTTTCCCTACTGTTTCCCCCGCTCGGCTTTGCAAAGTTTATAGGTGAAGGAAGAAGGCCAGAGAGAGTCACCTGCAGACGGATGTGATTTCCAGGACGGTTCATTGCACATGTGCTCGCGCGGGATGGCTTAGGGATGAGCTAGGAGATCGTGCACCCAGATAGATGCTTGTCTGCGCTCCACAGGGCAGGGAGAGTGACTAACTGGCGTGTGGACAGCAAAGGAGCCCTCCATTTCTCTCTGGGGATCCCTCCTTCCCACGGTGTCTGTGTGCGGTGGGCGCTGGGCTGGAATGAGCTGCATTTGGCAGCTCGGTAGTGGTGGCTCCAGCAAGTTCAATTGGTAAAGGCTCAGAGAGCTGTTGGGAAGCGCCGTGTACGCATACAGAGCAACGTTGTTTAGATTCTATCTAGTTGGCAGTAGATTGGGATACCAGTCCTTTGGAGACAGCTCACCCAAGTATTCATTGTACTGTTGCTGCACATCGGGGCATCTGTGGACCAGGCTCTGCACGGAAAGGGGAGTAGCCAGGGAAAGCTCATAGACAGTTGAATGCTACCAAACTCCTAGTGTTGCTGCTTTGAGAGAAATCACTAAACTAAGCTACTGCAGGAACCTTCTTCACTTTATTTTTTTTTCTTTTATTTTTGCGAATTCCTCTCTGCTTTAAGTCTTCTGGCATTCTGCTTGCTGGGCATCCGAGGCATCTGCACAAGTCGGGCTTTAGCATATAGTGTGCTCAGGCAGAAGCAGGGCTAGGTTAGGCTCCTCTTTCAAGAGGAGACCCGTGATTCTTCAGAGTAACCTTAGTTACCAAGGTTTGGAGTTACTATGCAAACTTGGTGCTGAGTTCTTGGGTACTCAGTCTTGTGCTGGAGAGCTCAGGGTTGCTTAGCCTAGGTCCAGGAGAGCTGTCAGCTTGCCCTGAAGAGCACCTCTGAAGACGCTTGCTTACACGCAGTTCTCCCAGTGGTCTGAATCCCTCTCCCACTCGCCCACCGCCCCTCGCCCTCGCCCTCGCCATTGCGGGGGTGGGGGGGTGAGGGGAGGGGGGAATGGCTTCTAGACCTGCCTGAAGTTCCAAGAAAGAAAGATTTATTTATTTAGGCAGGGTCGTATGTAGCTCTGGCTGGTCTGAAAGTTTTTTTTTTCAGAATGGAGGAAGACCTTGAGCTGACATTCTTTCGGTCTCTACCTCCCAAGTGCAGGATTGCAGGTGTGTGTGAGCCACCGCCAGGGCTTTGACTTTGCTGGAAGCCTTGCAGAGTTCTCTGCTGGTGGCAACTGTTGAAGTGGAGGAGGAAAGGTAGGAAGAGAAATAGGAGTAAGCCCTCTGTCACACCATGGTTAGGAGAAAGAAAAATGAGATTTCTCAATCCTCAGTTACTGGAGGTCCTGGCCTCAGCTTCTACCAAGGGCCAAAGGGCAGTTCTTTACAGGGTGGAGTAGCACACAGGCTCAGGGTGGTTGTACTGAGGGGACTGGGTGTTTTGTTGCTGATGAGGGACTCCAGCTCTGCAGGAACCCCACTGTGACATTAGAGATGGGTGGATGAGTGGATGGACAGACAGATGGAATTTAGATTTGAAGTTCAGAGAATAACACCGAGCAGGTTTTGTTGAATCTGGACCCAATGCCAGATTTGTGAATAAGTCTCTTTGGTGGGTTTTTGCTTGTTTGTTTTGTTATTTATTTTGCTGTGACAGGTTGTACCCTGACAGGCCTGGAACTCGTCATGTAGCCCCAGCTGGCTAGGGACTCTAAGATTATCTTGCCTTAGTTCCCCAAGTGTTGGTATTACAGGCACACACCACCACGCTTGGTTCCTTGTTAGTGTTGTAAACAGTTTATTTGATAATCATTTCACAAAGGATACAATCCACACATTTAGAGTGTGCATAATTCAAGAGCTTTTAGTATATTTAAAATGTGTAGTCCACATCCCAAATTAAGAATTATTTTAGGTTTCTGGAGACATGGTTTGTTGGTTAAGAGCACCCGCTGCTCTTCTAGAGAGGGTCTGACTTTGGCTCCAAGCAGGGACACCTGGCAGCTCATAAATACCTGTAATTCCAGCTCCAGGGGATCTGACTGTCTTTTCTTGTCTCCATGGACATCTGCATGCATGCTCACACACACATACACACACACACACACACACACACACACACACACACACACACCACCACCACCACCACCATCACCACACCAAATACGCATATATTTTTTAAAAACTCTGAAAAGAAATAGAACGTTTTTAGTATTTCCAAAAGAAAACCCATACCTCTGGACAGTAACTTCCCAATTCTTCCTGGCCTGTCACCCAGTCTCAGTTGATTTCACATAAATGGAATTATACTGCATAAGTCCTTTGTGATTGATTTTTTTCATCTACTAAGACACCTTTAGGCTTTACCCATGATACATAGGGTATCTTTTTAGTCTTTTAATAAATACTGGGCACTTCCTTCTTCTGCCTGAGGATCCCTGAACCAGGATAATCCTGAACCTCCATTGTAGCCCTGACCTCCAACAGGTCCATTTGAAAGGACAGGAGCCACCCTAGTGAGGCCTCTTAATAATTAATTCTCTGGGCAGGATTCCTTGGAACCTGTCAGTGTTCCTGGAGTAGTTTTGGATGGCTCCCAGGGTTCAGGATGGATGGGAGGAGCGTTTTGGCCCTGGTCCTGGCCCTCTCACAGTCCAGCTGAAGATTTCAGAGAAGTCTCTAACTTCCATGCTTTTCAGAATCGTCCACGGCTGTCCTCCAGGATAGGTTGAGCAGACTAGAGTCTGAAGAGCAAGTCTGGGAAGTCCTCAACCTCTTAGGAAGACCCCACAGGGCACATTTCCCTTTAAATCTTACTTCCCAGTGTCCCCCCACTAAAACACAAGAATCATTTCCCTGTTTCTTTTCTTTTGGCCTGGTTGTAGCCAACATTCTCCTCAGAGATGTGACTTCAGCTTTGCAGTCACTCTCCATCAAATTCAGCCAAGTGACCGCTGTTTTCCTGGCCTGCAGAGTGTAACTGACAATTTCTCTAAGTCGCCTTGAATCACTGCACGCTGGGGCTGTGCTGTTGAGCACCACTGAGCTAACACTTTATCTGGGATTGTGGCACTGGTGCAGGAGACACTAAATGATTTCAGGGAGGGGCTGGCAGTGGAGGGGATAGGAAGGACGTTTAAAGGGAAGCAACCAGCGATGACTTTTGTCTCAGAAAATATGTCCCTGAGAGTGATGGATGTCAAGATGTCAAGGAAATAATCATTCTTGTTCACTGCTTATATACATATAAAGAGGAACAAGGGTTCAGTGACTCCTCTATACATCACGCTTTGAGTGTAGGCTGCTTCCTGTTCTCATGGAGATAATGGGGACAATGACCTTCCTCTCTCTTAATGATCTCTCTCTCTCTCTCTCTCTCTCTCTCTCTCTCTCTCTCTCTCTCTCTCTCTCACCCCCTCTCTCTGTGTGTCTGCCTCGCTCTTTCTTGCTCTTGCTTCCTCCCTCCCTCTCTCTCTTTCTCTCTCTGTCTCTAAGTCTGTCTCTCTTTTTTTGCTTTCGTTCCTCCCCTCTGTGTGTGTGTATCTGCCTCTTTCTTTCTTGCTCTTGTTTCTCCTCCCTCCCTCCCCTTCCTCCTCCTCTTCCTCCCTTCCCCCTCTCCCTCCCTCCCCTTCTCTCTCTCTTTCTCTTGTGTGTGTGTGTGTGTTAGAAGCTGTATTACTCAGCTTTCTGTCACTAGAACAAAATACTTGAAACGATTATAAGGAGAAAGCTGTTCTTGGTTCACGGTTGAGGTCTTGTCCAGATGATGAGTTTGGCTCTGACGCTCTGGGCCTGTGGCAGGGCAGGACATCAACTTGACGCATGCAGTGGAACAAAATCATTTACATTGTGTACAAGGGAGAGAAATGAGAGGAGGGGAAAGGGGTGTCTCTGGGAAAGCCTTTCTGTAGACCCCTTAGATTTTCTACCCCATCCTAGAGGGTGGGGCCTTTAAATATATTGGTCCTTTGGGTGACATTTATAACCCAAAGTATAACAGAAATATCGGCACATTCTGAGTATTTATTCCTTTCTCTGTAAACACACACACACACACACACACACACACACACACACACACGCACGCACGCGCACACACACACACATACATACACACACACAAATCTTCCTATTACTTTGGGACATAAATACAATTTCCTTTATAGCCACTGAACTCCAGGGAAACATGGTACCCCCCCTGGGGGTCACAAATCTAGCAAGTGACAGGGAGATTATTAAGAAAAGGCTGGTGGGTCTCAACCCATATCCTTTCGGACACTTTATCCACCAGTTTCTCTGCTGGGGTGGGGCAGTGGGTATGTGTGCTCACCCAGTGGGGATGGTGTAAGCTGAGGCCAAGTGCATTGGTAGCTGAAGCAGAGAGACGGTGGGAGGCAGGAGAATCTAGGGACTTCTGAAGCTGACTTCAGAATCTGGTTGACAAAGCTGGTCCGTTTTTCCCCCCTCTCTCTCTCCTGCTTCTTTGTCTTCGTGTCTTCTTTTTTTTTCCTCTTAAAATCTTCTATACTTTCTTTCTTTCTTTCTTTCTTTCTTTCTTTCTTTCTTTCTTTCTTTTTTGTGTGTGTTTTGGCTCTATTATTGTGACTAGAAAGGAATCTCTGTGGGGCGTCATGAGAGCCAAGGGTGCGGTTGAAGTGTGAGTCTTAGAGACTCAGATTCCCCCAAGGTTGAAAAATTTAAATCTGTTGCATCTCCACAACATTTTCTCTCTTTCCCTCCCATCTTTTCTGCATGTGATGTGTATGCATGAGCTTGTGGGTGAACATATGCCATGTCCCCATGTGGGGGTCCGAGGTCATGTTTTTGGTGTTAGTTCTCTCCTTTCACTGTGGGTTTGAACTTAGGTCTTCATGCTTGCATGACACACTTTTACCCGCTATGCAGCCTTGCATCCCCTCTCCTGCTTCCTTTTAAGACAGGACCACACTGCATGACCAGCTGCCACCGCCTATGATGTAACTATTACTAGCCTTGAACTCACAGCCACCCTCTTGTCTCTGCCTCCCATGTGCTGGGATTACAGGCATGAGCCACTGTGCCTGATTCTAAACCAATTGCCATGTTGCACTTTTCTGTTAATGGCCGCTGAAATTACCCTGGCAGATTTCCCTAAGGGGAGTGGTACCAGACTCTTTCTCACTAGAATTGGCTTGAGCTGCTTGTGAACACTGTTGTAGAGGGAGGCCAGCCTTTGCCAGAGGTCTGTGTGGGTGGCCAGGAACCCTTTATTAAAGATGTGTTCCTAGATGACTTTTTGTCTTTGCGTTTTTTGGAGAAGAGCACACACTGAATTGAGACTTAAAAAACAATGAATTTGATTGCCTATCTTTCTCTCCAGCTCAGCATCTTGCCATGTACTGTCACTGTGCTAAGTATTCAAAACACAGTATTGCATAATGCACTTCTGAAAGCATAAATGCAATTGACAGCTACAGTTCAGTGATAGGCACATGGCTTGGGAAATAAAGGTTAGCATCTTAGGCACCAGGGGAGAGCCATCCACCTCTCAGCGGGAGGACCAGGGAAGCCTTTCTGAATGGAGATGTCTAAGGTGAGAAGTGAAGTTGGTCCTCTACTTAGGACAGATGTTTGATTAAGATAAGCTCTACTTCCTTGGTGCAGGAGTTCTGTCAGTCCTTAGAAGCGGGAGCAGAGGGGAGATGAAAGCCAGACAATGGAACATTCTTGTATCAAGTAGCTGTCACTACTTTGCTGTGCTTCTGGGATGGCTCTTCTGTCTCAAAACTTACACATCTAGTTTAAGAGTGTTGAAGCAGGTGTGTGTGTGTGTGTGTGTGTGTGTGTGTGTGTGTCTACATTTGTATGAGTGAGTATGTGCTCAGAAGTGAATAACCATGGAGATCAGGAGTCAGTCTTGTGTATCCCTCCTCAGGAGTCATCCACATTTACTTTTGTCTGAAATAAGGTCTCTCTCTCTCTCTCTCTCTCTCTCTCTCTCTCTCTCTCTCTCTTTTGGTTTTTCGAGACAGGGTTTCTCTGTGTAGTCCTGGTTGTCTTGGAACTCATTCTGTAGACCAGGCTGGTCTCAAACTCAGAAATCTGCCTGCCTCTGCCTCCAAAGTGCTGGAAATAAAGGTGTGCGCCACCACTGCCTGGCGAGATAAGGTCTCTTATTGGCGTGAAGCTCACCAATTACACTAGCTTGGCTTGTCAGTGGGCTCCAGGAATCCTCCATTCTCTGCCTACCCAGCATGGAGAATGGAAATGCATACTACTATGCATTTCTTATGTGGGCTCTGGGGGCTAGTGCACAGAGAGCCTTGTGTTTGTGTGGCAAGCACTTAACCTACTTAGCTATTTCTCCAACTCTTACCATAGCTGCATGTCTGAGGCTCTTGTATAAAGGAATAGCTCATAGGACCATTGCTAACTTCATAGAAGGAATTAGCAAAAAGTGGTGGTTCTGGACATCCCCCATGCTATTGGAAGGAGGCAGTGTGCTCTCCTCAGGACCATCTAGCCCCGAGGCTCACATCTGACAGGTGACTACTAATTTCAAGTGCTGTTTGCCTGAAGCCAATTGTAAGTCATTCAACATAATTGCTTTTGAACTGGACATGCATCATGTCTGATCACCCATTGATAATTAATCAGTATTTATTGCTGATTATACGTATTGAATTTGTTAAGTTATGGGTTAAAAGGCCATCTGAAGTCTTTCAGTATCAATATCTAGAAAGGTAAAAGCATCTCTAAGGCCACCAAGCCAGCTGGGAGTTGCTGTTTCTTGGGAGCCTAGTTGATGGTGCCACCCATAGAACCTTTTCTTTAGACCCCAATGAGATCTGTTGCTCTTGGTAAAGCTTTCCTCATGAAGGAGGAAGGGCAGTCCTTTGGCATTTTGTGATCAACATTGTGATGGTTTAGCTTTAACTGGTAGCTCAACCTAAATCAGAGGGATTTACTGAGAAATAACAAGACCAGATTGGCCTGTGGGAGTGTGAGGATTCATCTTTTTTTTTTTTTTAATGTGTATGTGTGTATAGCATGCCTGTTCATGTATGTTTCCATGCTTGTATGCTTGTGTGTGTGTGCATGCATGTGTATGCCTGTGTTTGTGTGTGTGCATGTGTAAATAATAGGTCTAAGACTGACTTTAGACATATTCCTCTATCGTTCTCTACCTTGCATATTGAAGTAGGGTCTCTCACTTGAGTACTAATGTTGTTGCTTTGGCTGCTCAACATACTCAGCTTACTCTGGCAATCTACTGTCTCTCCTTCTCCCCAAGACAGGATTAAAGGCCACTGTCTTACTCTCTTAGCCCTCATGTGAATGCTGGAAGTCTGGTCCTTACACTTGCCAACCAATTTCCCAGCATGCCATCTCCTCAGCTTAGGGTCCCTGTCTTAAACAAACAAACAAGCAACACAACACAACCCAACAACAACAACAACAACACCCAACCGATGGCAACAGACAAATAAGCAACAAAGGCATGCTGACAAGCAAACAAACTGACAAAATCTTAAGAACAAACAACATCGGAGAATTGAGGAGGACATCTTGAATATCATTTCATCACCCAGATTGTGACCCAAGTTTTCTAACAGAGGAAAATCAACTCTTCTCAGTGTCAGACTTGGAATTCGCATCAGTCCAAACCTTTTTTTTAGAAGGTGCACCAAACAATCTAGTTTTATCTTCTGCATGAAGGCTTTTTAAATATATGAAGACATTTGTTACATACTTCTTAGTCTTAGTTTTTTGGGGGGCCTGAAATATGCCCAAATCTCTTCATTCCTCCCGCCCTTCTTTGTCCAAACTTGTCCATGACAATTGCAAAGCCTTTTTGCTTAAGAAGCCTGTGAATGGCTCTTGGGTGAGCTAGCTCACGTGGTCAGAAAGCTGATCGCTTGCCACCTTCCTGGAGTTCTAGCTGGAGAATGATAGAAATGGAGAGGAATGTGATCTGTCTAAAGCAGTTTGAACAGGCAAGTGATGGCTGCCTTCATAATTATCTGGATCTTCAGCTTAAGCCTTTCTGCCAAGTCAGTCTTACATCTATGAGGGAGATAGAAGGTTCTTTGTTCTTCTTCTTCCTCCTTTAGCCCCCGTTTAGGCGGTAAAATCACTGCT
Source organism: Arvicanthis niloticus (assembly GCF_011762505.2). NCBI lineage: Eukaryota > Metazoa > Chordata > Mammalia > Rodentia > Muridae > Arvicanthis > Arvicanthis niloticus. Next base: position 32,260,423 of record NC_047670.1, read on the forward strand.
TATCACTGTTTCCTTTTCCTTTCCATTAATCTATTGCCCAGGGGCTAAAGTTAGAACTTTTAAAGTGCTATTATATGGCGATCATCTTTCTTTTTAAATTAATTTTTTTTTTTTTTTTTTTAAATCAGCATGCTAGGTAATGTTTCTAATTTTTTAAAAATTTACTTATTCATCTATTTTATGTATATGAATGCTCTGTCTTCATGCACATCAGAAAGGGGAATCAGATCCCATTACAGATGGTTGTGAGTCACTGAGTGGTTGCTTGGGAATTGAACTCAGAACTTCTAGAAGAGCAGTCAGTGTTCTTAACCATTGAGCTACCACTCCGAGGTAATTAATGTCTTTCTGCATGACATTTCAATACTTCTTTTGTAGCTCCTCATCACACACCCTTATATTCCCACTGGTCCCCTTCTTCCCCAGTTCCCTTCTTCTGCCTTTTTGTCACACAGATTTTTATCACCCTCCCCCACCTCTTCTTCTTCTTCTTCTTCTTCTTCTTCTTCTTCTTCTTCTTCTTCTTCTTCTTCTTCTTCTTCTTCTTCTTCTTTTTGTTTTGTTTTTAGAGACAGGGTTTCTCTGTGTAACCCCGGGCTGTCCTGGAACTCACTCTGTAGACCAGGCTGGCCTCAAACTCAGAAATCCGCCTGCCTCTGCCTCCCAAGTGCTGGGATTAAAGGCATGCACCACCACTGCCTGGCTTATCCACCCTTCTTAAGACATCTTTTCACATTTCATGGCTCCCTCTCTGCATTGGTTAGTTTTACCCATATTACATCCTCCACACATACATATAAAAATTAAAATCTAGTTTTTTGGGTATATTAATTTGTCTTTCTGCATCTACAATTAATACTTAACAGAGTTAATGTTAATACTTAACAGAGTATTTTCCTGTTCCATTTATTTTCCCCACAAATGTCATGATTTTATTTTTCCTTACAGATGAATAAAATTCCACCCTATGATAACCTTCCCAGGGATAGACAGTATCTTATTGATATCGTTGGCAAAGACACATAGAATGATTGACATGCGGCCATCTTGGGCTACCATTCCGTCCTGCTTCATATTTCTTGTAGCTTTGCACTTAGCTTGTTAATGGAATCGTGAGTTCCATAAGCGGAACATATGGTGTGAGGCTTTGTACCTTCTTTAGCACCAAGGACTCCATCTCGGTTATATAGCTGGGCTCTCCGTAAGTGTCAGGAAGATAATTCCAGAGCCATAAATAACTGTCTCTCTCAGATCCTGTGTCAGCAGCATCTGTGTGTAGCAGGTGGCTAAGAACAATTCTGTTTAAGTTTGTAGGGTTTATTTTGTAAATCAAACCATGATTTGTGGGAATACTCTTCAAGATTTAGTTGTGTATATGTATAAGTCTTGGCAAGCGATGTAATTATTGAATAAATATTTGAAGGAATTTTGATAAAACCGGCTGTATGCTAAGCTGAGAATTTTTTGCATGCTTGTAAGCACTGGATAATGGCTTCACTTGGGTCTTTGCTCCTTATTAAACCTAACTACACAAATGAGAATTGCTAAAACAAATACACAAACTAGAAGCAGGCTGAATGATCACTGATAGGAATGCTTGGAGACTGTTTGCAAGGTTATGATAATATTTTGATTACACTCATGCTATGCATTGTTAACTCTCCCGAGTTTGATTTGCACCTTCTGATTTCAGAATTAAGTAGCCATCTCTGACATGGTATTTTTAAGAAGAAAGAAAAAAAATGAAAGCAGAGTTTTATTTGTTTATTCAGACTCTTGGGCAAAGTTTCAACAAATGAGGCTTTGACATTTTTTGGGTAAATTTTAAAATATCTCATTGCACTTAAATAGAAATTGAGACTTTTCTTGTCTTTACTTCTTTGTCCAAAAGTTTGGTGACTTGGCAGAAAAGCTTGGGAAAATTAAGATTCTATTTCTTCCAATATGCCATTGCTCATCCTAAGTTAAACAACAGAAGGAATTTAAAGACAGGCTTTGCGTGCAAACTTTAGTTCCCTTCCTATAAATAAAGCCAGTTCTCCCAAACTGTTAAGAGGAGTGTAGATACTTAACTAGCTGAATGATTTGAAATGTGTTAACTTCCAGTGCCACATGTCAATTATTGTCATGTAACACCTGGACACAAGAACTGCAATGCTTTGATTAAAAGACAAAAGGCTCTTAGAGTTAGAATAGACTCACGTGATTTCATGCAAATAACCAGGTATCAGAGGAGAAGGGAATAGGGATAGGGGAGGGACTATGTGAGGGGGGACAACAATCAGGATGTAAAGGAAAAAAAAGACATAAGACAGATGTGGTCAGTTTCCTGCCTTGTTTACTTGAAACCTAGAATTACCATGTTTGGGGAAGGAATTCTTAAGAATGGTCACTTCATTTGAGAAAGAGATTTAGTGGATACTTTTCTGTTCATGTGATGGGCAGATCCATAGATCATTAGCTGATTGATGACTATATTAATCTGTGGAGGCCGAGGCTGCCTGCTGGAATTTTCTCAAGTCCTTGCACACAAGGACTGCTCAATCTCTTCAAATTAGTGTTCTAACTTGAAGTAAATTAATTCAAGCTGAAATGCTATATAGACAATACCACTCAACATTCTGCCTCTTCTCTGATTTCTTTATGAATGAATTACACAAGGAGAAACATTCTGCCTCTTCTCTGATTTCTTTATGAATGAATTACACAAGGAGAATAGTTATATTTTCTTCCAGACACACTGTATAATTCTGACATAAGGCCAGAATACTGAGTTTGAAGGGTGGGTCAGTTATATTACTTTGATAGTTCATAGAATTATTGTTTATTATTAATTTTGAAGACAAAGACTCATGTAACTCAGACTAGCCTCAAGTCTGCTCCTTAGCAGAGGGGAGCCTTGAACACCCATGCTTCCAGCTTCTGCTTGCCCAGTGCTGACACTGAAGAATTGTACTACCACACCAAGGGAGATTTATGTTATACTGGATTTCCTGAAGTAACTCTTGGGTTAAAAAGGGAATGACAGCTTCTGTGATGCTGTCCATACATGTTCAGTGGCAAAGGAAGAACAGTGCCATATTAATGAAGGATTAAACAAAACAATAAAAGAAGAACAAAAAGAACTTCTTGCTATCAAACCAAAGTAAAACCAGAAAATGATGAATGATAAATGTAAAGATAAGCTGAAAAACAAAGCAATGAACTTGACAAATTAGCAGAGCCTTGCTCCCAAAAATTTCAAATTGGACACGTCCTTTTTATCCATTTTTTTTTTTGGTCAAAACACACTGATTTTGTGATTATAAGTGGAAAAGAAACAGTTGGAGCTGAGACAGTGCCGCAGCACACTAGCAAACATGGACATCCATACACGGAGAAAAAAATCATGTGGAGACGTCTAAACCTGAGCCAAGAAGTGGGAAATTGAAGTAGATCTAAAATGAGAGAAAAAGAGAAACTGGGAAAAGTTGTCCTTGAATCAGTATCAGGAAGGAAAGCAGGGTCATTGGATAGGACAAAGATAACATTAGGACACGTTCTAGCTTTTCATATGAAGCCAGAATAATCGTGACACCAAGATTACTCAAGAAAACTATAAGTCAACCTTGGTTATTGACATAGCTTGCAAATTTAGTGGCACATATTGTACTTAGTGTACAAATGATACTAAGTTAATGCAATAAAGGTGAGTGGGCCTGGAAGGAATCTCCCCAGAGGAGATTTTGGACTGGGAATGTCTGATTGGCAGCTGTTGAAAGAGGTTCTGTGGTGAGCCAATGCACCAATGGGCGGCACAAATTCAGTCCAGGACTAAATTCTGGCACCAGAACTCTCTGTGCAGGAGGCTCACACATATGGCTAGAATCTTGAGATCCTTGAGATGAATCATTGTTCTAATCTTGCCTCATGGGGATCTGGTTTAGTCTTCAAAACCTTGGATGCTAAGTCACTGTTAGGAGAATTTGGATAAAGCACTTAGTAGCAAAGAAAGGGCTAGCTCCCAAGTGGAGATGCAAACTGAGACCATCTCCTGGATCTCCTAATGTGTGTTGAGCAATCCTAAGAGAAGTTACTTTGACAGCATGCAATGCTGCTCCAGGAGAACAGAGGGCCCTTCGTGTGATCCCCCTTTGTGTGATCACTAAAGTATTTATTCATTCTGGGCAGCCTGTGATAAGCAGTTGCCTTCCTCAATGGCAGTTTCAGTTGGGGGTAAGGACCCCATTATTAGCATCATAGCCTTTCTCTCCCCTGCAAGTGTCTCAGGAGACAACGTTGCAAACAGAAAGTCTCCTCCTTTATTTCCAGTCCCCTGGTAAAAAGGTACCAGAATACATCACAAAAAAGAATGTCCCTGGAGGGTCTGGAAGAAGCCAGAAAAGCAAGATGAGCTCTATGGCTCAAAATGGGAAGAAAATTCTCAGTATAGTCCTGACTCAGATCCAAGTGACCCTGATATTCCTCTTCCAACAACACTCAGCTGAGCCTTCAGGTCATTTGTGGCTGCCACTAACAAGGCTATGTCCCAAGAATATAACATTAAGAAACTCCTCTAAGCAGGTCATGGGGCTTTCGTGTCAATAGTCACTACCCGATGGTTGCACTGGCCTCCTAGCTATCTACAGCTTTTATAGACTCAGAGAGGACTTCTAGGGACCGTATCTTTCACTTAATGAAGTTTTTTTTTTCCAGAGTTGATGAAAAATTATCTTTTAACCAGCCTCTAGCCTAGAGCCTAGTTGTTATGTATTCACTAGATTAGATCTACTACAAAGATTGAGCTAGCATCTTTCAGAAGAGGAACATTCAGGCCAGAAAAAAGTATCTTGAGAGCAACTTAAAAATACCTGAGGCTCAATAAGCAAGATGTGTTGTATTAAGCACTCATGTGTCAGAGACTCTTCCTAAGCTTTGTAAACTGGAAGATTAAAACGGGTGACTCTTACTAATTTCCTGATATGGCAGGGATTTTTCTCCAGTTATTCTCCTATCAAAGACCTCAGAGTAGAAATACTAGAGAAATTTTAAACTCAGCATGGTGGCTTACACCTGTATCCCTGGCATTTGGGATGTTGAAGAAAGAGGATCAAGGTCAGCCTGGGTTTCATATTGGGTCCTTAAAAAATGAATTAAAGCAAGGCAGAGATGGTATATACCTTTAATCCAAACACCCAGGAAGCAGATGTAGGTGGAAGCCAAACTTGTTTACAGAGTAAGTTCTAGGATAGCTAACGCTATACAGAGAAACCCAAACTCTTGTTTTTCATTTGAAGATGAAGGACAACTAAGATGGGCTAGAGATTTGGCTCAGAGGATAAGTGTGCGTGTAGAGTTTAGCTCCCTGCACCCACACAGGGCATCTCCCAAACACCTGTAAATTAAGCTTCAGGGAATCAAACACCCTCTTCTGGTCTTCAAGGGTAACTGCACACTAGTGGCATATGCTCACACACACACACACACATATGTATAAATAATATAAAAAATTCTTAGAAAATACCAGTTTTGCTCTTCGAGAAAATTATGACAAATTCTAGTATGGAGTCATCTTTATTTAAAAATCACAATTTGGTATCTTTAATTGACTTGACATGATTTTGGCCTTTGCAGACATCCATCTACAGTAGAGAACACACAGGCAATTTAAAGCTTAAGACATTCAGCAGTTCATTGGCATATAGTTCATTGCCTTTAGTTAGTCTCCTAGGAGCTGAAGGGATGGAGTCTTCTCCTACTGTCTGTTTTTGTCCAAAAATATAAATGACTGAAGGATCAAATGGAGCATCACTAAATATGTTAGAGAAAACTTTTTCAAGGATGTGGCAGCATCTGTCATTTATACTTCAAAATGGTCTGGTCAGATAGCCAGGGCCACCACAGTCAGGTGAAAGTTTTAAAAAGTAATTGTCTTTTCTATGTCTATAGTGTAATGACACATTAATCCCATTCCCATCAAAATAATTCATTAGAATGAAAGATAAAGAAGAAAGATATGGTGAAGGTTATTTGGCACTAATCTTTTAAAAAAAACTTTATTAAGGTATAATTCACATGTCATGTTATATCATCTTCTTATTTTAAGTGCACAATTTGTCAAGTTTTAGTAGAGTCATGTGGACTGTGAATGTCATCACCACAAATACATTTTAAGGTAGCATCCATTTTAAATTAACTTTCGGAATTATGGGTTTCATTATACTGGTTCATTCATAAATATCATGTATTTTGTTTGTATTTGTTTTTTTTGTTGTTGTTGTTGTTTTTGTTTTTTGTTTTTAGAGACAGGGTTTCTCTGTTAGCCTTGGCTGTCCTGGAACTCACTCTGTAGACCAGGCTGGCCTCGAACTCAGAAATCCGCCTGCCTCTGCCTCCCAAGTGCTGGGATTAAAGGCGTGTGCCACCACTGCCCGGCTATTTTGTTTGTATTTGTACACTCACTCCCATGTTCTTCTCACCTCTTCGTGATGGTCTTCCCTGCCCCCCACATCCTAGGTATGTTAGGTTTTGAGGCAGGATCTCACATAAGCTCTCCTCGTGATCTTTCTACTTCCACTTCCCAAGTGCCGGGGCTGTAGCTGTGTACCACCACTCCTGCCTATGGACTAAACAAAGGAAAACAACCAAAAAAAACCAACAAAAACATGAGTCCAAACTATACCTCAACCTAACTACGAGCAATGTACTTAAGGTGAAATTGTGAAGTTTTGCTGATAAAACAAAACAAAAAAACAGTTTATGAAGTATGGAAGAAGAAGAGGAGGAGAAGGAGGAAGGGGGAAGAATAAGAAGAAGCATTAGTTACAAGTGTATTTAACACAAGAAATACGATTGAAAAAAGATGTAAAAGTAGCTCCTATTAATCTAGCCTGTTGTGTCATTACAAAGCAATGTATTTCTGTGTTACAAATAGCCCATTAGTCACCGCAGTATGGGAAAGAGTCCATTCTCATCTGGAATTAAAGGGTTAAAATAATGAGAAATAAAATTTGGGTTGAGATAGAGGTCATTTTCCCCATGACACTGGACAATCTGATGAAGACCATTAAGTCATATTAGTTAATCGGAGAAACAAAGTATCTAGACCTATGACCAGTAAATAAAATAGAAAGATTAAGAAAATAAACTAGAAAAATGGTGCAAGTGATGTGAATTAAAATAAATAGTATGTAAAGATTTCTCACAATTCAGAAAAAAAGCAGATATAACAGATTTTATTTAAAAAAAAAAAATAGCCAAAACATACCAAGTATTACACCAAAATGACAGTCAAGCTTTAAATATTTTTTGGACTCATTTATTTTGTTTTATGGGTATGAGTGTTTTGCCTGTGTGTATAAATGTGCACAAAGAGGTCAGAAGAGGGTATCCAAAGCTTTGGAGCTGGTATCACTAACAGATGTTTGTGAGCCCCCATGTGTGTGAACTCAAGCCCTCTACTAGATCAACCAACACTCTAAAATGCTGGCTATCTTTCTTGGCCCTGTTATAGTTAATTTTAATTGGTAGATGTTGACCTTAACTGTACTGGGACATGCTCAGGAAGCAGTAAGACCATTAGATCATGAGGACTCTGAGCTAACCAGTGGTTTAATATATTTAAAATTTGAATAGATTGCTGAGGAGGGTGTGTGGAACTTTCTGCTTGGTTAAAGGAAGTGGCTCCCTGTGATGTGCTTAGGTGTACTATCTTCCCCTGGGCCTTCCTAGTACTCCCCGTACTAGGTCTTGGTGGCCTTGATTAAAGTGCTTTGATTTGATTTGCCATCTTCTCCCTGTCATGGTGACTGACACCTCTGAAACTTAGAGAAAGCAATAATTCCTGTCTCTAAGTTATTCTGTCAGATGTTCTGGTTAATATATACATATATGCAAATTCATACATACAGGCAAATACACACACATGTGCAAATGCAGATGTATATGCAAATATATGCACATGCAAGCACACACATATGCAAATATATGCAGCATGCAAATGTATGCAATATGAAAGCGTATAGAAATAGATGCATATATGTATATATATATATATATATATATATATATATATATTCAAAAGTGACTAATTTATTGGCCATGGAAATCAAATTAAAATGAGACTGTTACATTCACATTTACCTATCAAATCAGAGTATAAGCAACCCCTGTGATGGTAGGTGTGACATAGCATGGTTTGTAAGATGCTGGTGGGAGAAGAAATCAGTGTAACTGTCCATACTGCTTTGGGTAATTAGTTTAATAACTTGTATTTCGTGGGGCTTGGTTGCATATGCATGCAATACCACCATTTGAGAGACTGAAGCAGAAAGGATATTAGTCATTTAGGATATGAGTGACCTATTGGAACCAAGTTTCAAAAAACAAAACAAAAGTAATATCTTGTTTTACCTAGCTGTTCTATATTTTGAACTTAGCCAAAGTACAGTATCAGTACAAAGTACCAGTAAAGATGTTAATTGCAGTGTTTATATATGTTTGAGAACTTTGGAAATAACCTAAAAATTTAAAATACTAACAAATTAATTGTGACCCTGTCAAATGTATTGAAAAGGAACTTTTATTATCAGCAATAAATATTTACACTCCTTTCAGGAAATAAGAGCAAGTATATTTTTAGCTCTTCTTAGAGTAAAAACATTATCTTTGGGATCTGTGAAGGCCATTTAAAAAATTTAATATCCTGATTTTTATGTTTTATTTCTTACTGAAAATTTTTTATACAATAAATTTTGATTATATTTTCTCTTAAATAATTTTCATTTTTTCCTTCCACAAAAGTTTATGTTCTTTTTTCTCTCTTTAAAAACAAACTTATAAGAAATACATGCACAATCTCCGCCCCCCCACAAAACCACAAAAAACAAAAATCAAAACATACAAGCAAAATATCAATAAGATTAAAGAAATTCCAAAAGCAAATGGAGTCAAAAAGTCTGCAAAAACACCATTGAGTTTGTTTTGTGTTGGCCAACTACTCTCGCACTTGGGGACAGCCCTGAAAGTGTAGGCAACATACCCAGTGAGATTCCATGATTTTTCTTTGCCTATGGTATTAGTTGCAGATAGCTTCTTGGTTAGGGGTGGGAGCCTGTATTTACAGCCTAGAGTCACCTATGAAGAGAACTTCAATTGAGGGAACTCAATCTCTTGGGGACTGTCTTGATTGTTAACTGATGTCAGAAGACCTAGCCTATGGTGGACATCACCAATCTCTAGGCAGAGTTCCTGAACTATACAGTGCAGGAGACAGCTAGATGAGAACAAGTGGGCAGCCTGAATGCATTTCATTCTCTCTGCTCTTGGATGAGGAAAATGTGGATAGCCATTTGAGTTACTGCCTATACTTCCCTCCAAGAGTTGGATTGTCACCTGGAATTGTAAGCCACACAAACCCAGTTCTACTAAGTTGCTTTTTGGCTCAGGATATTTTATAACCAAATCAGAAACACAGGATCAACAAAAAGAGATATTTTAAGGTATGGATGCATTGGTATAAAGAGTGGTATTGTGGGAATGCTTTCCTAGGATGCTGTACTTCATCTGTTCCACCCGAGTAAACTCCCTACTCTGGGTCTCACATACCCTGTAACTTTGATATTCCCTTGTGGCTCAGTGTTCAAAGCATGGCAGCTCTAAAGTGCTGTGAGAGCCAAGGAAGTTTTTATGGGTCACGTTGCATTTGTGTAGATAAAGTATTTAGAATGTTTTCTACATATGAAAAGTAGAATACATATTATGATGAATAAAATGTAGTGACACATGTGTTTAAAATTATACCCAGACTTTAATATCAAAAAACCTATGCATTTCAGAAAATTGCATTGTAAAACTTAATGGAGTATTATGCTGAACCACAGAACATACCCTGCTTCTTTCTTTGGTCACTTATTCATTAGTAAGGAGTCAAAGTCTCTGTTACTTCACTAAATAAACAGGATCAGAGTCAGCTTTCTGTGTTCATTTTACTCTTTCTTTTTTTTTTTTTAAATCATTTTTTCCTTGTCTTATATATGGTTGACAGCATGAAGGTCCTTGTGTCCATAGATCTCCAGGGAAACCAGGAATATTAGGCTCCCAGGATTGTTCTCTTAAAGGAATGGATGTATAACCTGGTCTTCAATCCAGAAAGCTAGGAATTAGAAGTGATTAACTGCCAGGGTGCTCTGTGTTATGTGTTGGGCTACCTCATATCAAGCTGTTAGAACAAAGACCAGAGGTGGCTAGTAATCTAGATGACCGGGGCAGAGGTATCTAGCATCCCAAAAGACCTCCATGCTATCTGTATGAGTAAGATCCTTCCTTAGGCCCTTAAGCCAACACATGTAGCCTATTTCCAGAACCCATCTTCTTGGAAGAAATGACACGTACCGAGTTGAGTTTCAATGTAATTACACTTTTTAAAAAAATTTTATTTTATATTTTATTTACATTTAAGATGCCATCTCCTTTCCCCATTTCCCCTCCCTAGAAAACCCCTGTCCCATGCCCCCCTTTCCTTTTTGCTTTTATACAATTTTTAAAAAATGTTAATCAAACTTATTTTTAAAAAATAAGTTTGGTAATGCTCAAACAGAAGCGTAACCCAATACCCAACCTAGATATAAAAACTATCTTTGACTGGTGGAGACATGTGAACATCTGCCTCCATGCCCCCCCCCCCATCACCTAGCTTCTCCTCTCCTTCATCTTCTCTCCTTACTCCATCTCTTCCTCTCAGTACTCCTTCCCACTTAGCTCCTCCTACATATCACTCTTCCTGTTAAAGTAAAACTTTTCTTTCAGAATACAGTAATTACACTTTCTTGTGCATCAAGATTGTATTATGTCAGGAACCCCCCACCCCCCCAAATTATGTTGTTTAATGATACTGACAATAAACTGCTTGGCATCAGACTCCCTGAAGTTTGATCAAGTTTGATAAAGTCAATCTAAACCAAGCTTTTATTTTCACTTTTAGCAATTAGTTTCCTTGCCTACACCTGTAGGGTCCCCCTCACTATGTTAAAAATATTCCTCAGAGCATACTTAACTTCAAAACATTATTTGCTACTTATCTGAAATTAAAATGTAATTAGAGCTCTGTATTTTGTGTCTTAAACCTGGCATGTCTGTCTTATATACTATGTTTATATGTATCTAATACGCTCTATATTGCAAAGTTGCTACACTGTATTTGTATGTATCTAATACTATCTATATTGTAAAGTTGCTACACTGTATTTGTATGTATCTAATTCTCTCTATATTGTAAAGTTGCCTTAGATCTTGTGTGGAATGGTTTTGAATAAAAAACCGAGTGAATACGTGAATAAACAGATGAATAAAGATGTCCCCGTAGGCCAGGCGGTGGTGGCGCACGCCTTTAATCCCAGCACTTGGGAGGCAGAGGCAGGCAGATTTCTAAGTTCGAGGCCAGCCTGGTAAACAGAGTGAGTTCCAGGACAGCCAGGACTACACAGAGAAACCCTGTCTCAAAAAACCAAAAAAAAAAAAAAAAAAAAAAAAGTAGAAAAAGAAAAAAGATGTCCTCATAGAACAAAACTTTTGAGATAGTTTCTTATAGCCTTTTAAAGCATATTTAAATTATATATCAGATTTTGTTATGAAATTTCATAACCATACTTGTTTCCATCACATTTTTATCCCTATCACCCAACTGATCTTACTTCTGCCCAACTAATCTCCTCCTACTTCCTGTTTTGTGAGTATTTAACTAATAAGCTTAATTATGAATGCATACAGGAGCATGGGTGAGGGCTTATTAATATATAGGAGTGTGGACACCTTACCATGGCTACACAAATTTCTTCTTAATCTCCAAAGAAAGAGTTCAGAATTTCTCCAATGTAATGACTTAAAATAAAATTGTGGCCAATGGAATGGCCTTTTATATTAATACTAAGTATAGTTTCTTTTCCACTCCCTCTGTCCCTTCTTTCGTTCTATTTTCTGCCCGCCATTTTTTCTGACTTCTTCTTCTCTCGTTCTTCTCACTCTATTTTTATACCTCGCCTTTCACTAGCATAAAAAAAGAAGACATTTGGAAGAGTTTCAGATTCATATATATCAGAAACAAAAAGAGCTGTGAGAAAAGATCAAAGGATTGGAGAGAATTCAACCCACGAGGGGAAAGTTGAGCAGCGATTTCATATTAGCAATTTCTCTTTGATCACCAGTATAAAGGGAGGATTCATTTGTGGTTTATAGGTAACAGAAGGTGACAGTAGGTTTTACCTTACAGAGATGGACACAGGAGGGACACATGATTGGAAAAGACACTGGTTTAGGTAGACTATGCAATATACATGCATTTTTATAGAAGAGACTTACAGTACAGCCCGAACATCTCAATCCATTCTAATGACCCAATCTTTTTTCTTCCTTCTGTCCTTCCTTCCTTCCTTCCTTCCTTCTTTCTTTCTTTCTTTCTTTCTTTCTTTCTTTCTTTCTTTCTTTCTTTCTTCTTACTTACTTTCTTTCTTTGTCTTAAGTTTTGTTTTATTGAAAAGATTTTTTTATGTGAAAATCTTTATTGGATATTTTATTTACATTTCAGATGCCATCCCCTTTCCCCATTTCCCCTCCCTAGAAAACCCCTATCCCATCCCCACTTCTCCTTTTTGCTTTTATACTATTTTTTAAATGTTAATCAAAGGCTTTATAAGTTTAGTAATGCTCAATATCAATCAGAAGTGTAACCCAATACCCAACCTAGATATATCAACTATCTTTGACTGGCTGGGACACGCGAACATCCACCTCCATGTCCACCCCACCTCTTGTCACCTAGCTCCTCCTCTCCTTCTCCTCCTCTCTTTACTCCTCCCACCTTAGCTCCTCCTACATATCACCCTTCCTGTTAAAACAAAACTTTTCTCTTAGAATACAGTTAGAGCATAACTATACCAATTTATGTCGGTAAGGTGCAAGATAGACCTAATACCCAGTCCATCATTTTGTTGACTAAACAGAACCTCTGTTGTCCCTCCTAACTAAAAGACTTAATTCTGAACCTGGCTTTTTTTTCTTGGCTTTAGAATGAATGTCAGCTGAAAACCATCCTCTCAAATCTTTTCTCTCAAAGTAAATGGCCAGGATTGGCTATGAGACTATAAGTCTTCAACCCGTCAGAAATCCAGAATGAGTTAACTGAAATTTTGGGAAGTACAAAGCATAGCTTCTAAAATATAGCCAAATTATAGAGACCGCTGAGCACCTGGACAGTCCCTATACTACAAAACATTGGAGCATTCAATCTTCAGCCTTCTGGCTCAGGATCATCTGACAGACCTAGTGATGCAGAATTATTAAGGGCTGATTACTCTGTCTTGGCAGATATAATCAGTCGACTATTCTGCAAGTGTGTCCTTTTCTGGACAGTAATTTGTCTGTAGATGGAGAGAGGCAATTCTTGCCTAGTGGCTGTCTCACCACAACTGGAATAAGTCCAAAGATGCTCAATTTCTTCTTAGAATCCAAGACAGGAAGCTGTCAGGAGCAGACAGGTCTCTAATCAAAATGGACATTAATACAGAAATATTTGTAAGGTCAATTCTGTGGACTTCTGACATTTTGAAAACCAACTATCCATGTAAGGCAATCTGGACTATTGTTTGTTAACTCCTCTCAGCTAAATAAAATATAGAAAACACCGTAATAATAAACTTAGAGCCATGAATTTTCTATAGGCCCTTAACTCACAGTCTAACCATCTCAAATCAGTTTAAAAAGTTAAAGAAGGACTGGGTCTAAGCCTTGTATTCCTAAATGTGTTATATAGGCACAATGCTTGTGAGAGTGACAATATTAATCTCACTTTTATATCAATAAGAAGCTGATACCAATAAAAACCTTAAAATTGAAATCAAAGTAAATTTTGTACCATTTAAGAAATTATAACTTCATCTTAATAACAATTATACATATTTCTACTAGTAGGTTATGGCTATGCAATAAATCCTAGCTAATCCTCCCTGTTCCAACAAAACCACTACTTTTCCTTAGAAAGACAGCTCAATATTAACCACTTCAGTCCCCAAGCCCAGGGAATAGGGGCACTGACTCTTCATTAACTTCTTCAAGCAGAATATGGGCGTTGAGGTATTAGAAGAGGGGCAGGGAGAAGAGTAAATTGATAAGCCTCTGACACTGTGTCTTCACTGCATCCAGCTGGAATTCCAGGACATCAGAGGTTGAAGCAGGTCTGCTCAGCTTGCCTAATGAGTAGATATACAATGACTGTGTATTCTGCAATATATAATTCTCAAAACAAATTTTAGTATCAAGATAATTTTTTGTTTAAATTCTGGAATCTAGTCTTCTGGTGGCCTACCTCTGTCATGTTTAATTCATACAATTCTGGGAGTTTCTATGAGGGTGTACTACCACCATCCTCCCATTTTTACCTCCCTGCTCTTAAATTCCCCAACACTAGGGAATCCAAACTTTCAGGCACCAAGGCCCTCTACTTCCACTGATGCCTAACCCCTTACCTCATCCCCCCTCCTCCAATTACTATGAGGGTGTGCTCTCACTATCCTCTCATTCCCACCTCCCTGCTCTTGAAATTCCCCAACACCAGGGAATCCAAACTTTCAGGACCTAAGCTGTCCACTTCCACTGATGCCTGGCAAGGCCACCCTCAACTACATATACAGGTGGAGCCATGAGTCCCTCCCTCCCTTTGTGTTCTCGGGCTGGAGATTTTAGAGTGGCTACTCCAGCTTGTTTCTTAGGACTATTTGCTTGAAAAATTGTTTTTCAGCCTTTTACTCTAAAGTAAAGTCTGTCTTTGCACTGAGGTGGGTTTCCTGTATGCAGCAAAATGCTGGGTCCTGTTTATGTATCCAGTCCGTTAATCTATGTGTTTTAATTGGGGGAATTGAGTCCATTGATGTTAACAGATGTTAAGGAACAGTGATTGTTGCTTCTTGTTATTTTTGTTATTAGAGGTGAAATGATCTTTGTGTGGCTATCTTCTTTTGGATTTGTTGGAAGAGGATTACTTTCTTGCTCTTTCTAGGGTATAATTTCCCTTTTTGTATTGGAGCTTTCCTGCTATTATCCTTTGTAATGTTGGGTTTGTGGAAAGATACTGTGTAAATTTGGTTTTGTCATGGAATATCTTGGTTTCTCCATCTATGGTAATTAAGAGTTTTGCTGGGTATGGTAGCCTGGGCTGGCATTTGTGTTCTCTTAGGATCTGTATGGCATCTGTCCAGCATCTTCTAGCTTTTATAGTATCTGGTGAGAAGTCTGGTGTAATTCTCATAGGTCTGCCTTTTTATGTTACTTGGCCTTTTCCCTTTATTGCATTTAATATTCTTTCTTTGTTTTGTTTATTTGGTGTTTTTATTATTATGTGATGGGAGGTATTTTTTTTCTGGTCTAGTCTATTTGGCGTTCTATAGGCTTCTTGTATGTTTATGGGCATCTCGTTCTTTAGATTAGGGAAGTTTTCTTCTATAATTTTGTTGAAGATATTTATTGGCCCTTTAAGTTGGGAATCTTCACTCTCATCTATACCTATTATCCTTAGGTTTGGTCTCCTCATTGTGTCCTGGATTTCCTGGATATTTTGTGTTAAGAACTTTTTGCATTTTGTGTTTTCTTTGACAGTTGTGTCAATATTTTCTATGGCATCTTCTGTACCTGAGATTCTCTCTTCTCTTGTATTCTGTTGGTGATGCTTGCATCTGTGACTCCTGATTTCTTTCCTAGGTTTTCTAACTCCAGGGTAGTCTACCTTTGTGATTTCTTTATTTTTTCTACTTTCATTTTTATGTCCTGGATGGTTTTGTTCAATTTCTTCACCTGTTTGATTGTGTTCTCTTGTAATTCTTTAAGGGATTTTTGTGTTTCCACTTTAAGGGCTTCGACTTGTTTACCTGTGTTCTCCTCAAATTCTTTGAGAGTGTTATTTATGTTTTTCTTAAAGTCCTCTATCATCATCATTAGAAGCGACTTTAAATCTAAATCTTGCTTTCTTAGTACTATGGGGAATTCAGGACTTTCTTATGTGGGAGAACTAGGTTCTACTGATGCCAAATACCCTGGGTTGCTGATGCTTATGTTCTTGCACTTGTCTTTTGCCATCTGCATCTCCTTAGTGCTACCTGCCCTGTCTCTGACTGGAGCCTGTCTTTCCTTTTATATTGGTTTTTATCAGAACTGTGTGGGGTGGGTGTTACTACTGAGGTAAGAGCTGGGGCCCAAAATTTGCTCACTGCTCCAGGCCAAGAGTGACTTCCTGGGTCCTAGTGGGTCCCAGTTACTCCCTGTTTGGAGTGGGTGTTGCTGTCTGCTTACCTAAGATAATGCCAGGGTTAGAGCACCTGGGAACCCCACTTTTTCTGGGTTCTGTGAGATTGGGGGTAGAGGTGTCGCCCAGGATCTGCCCAGTGCTCAGGCCCAGACCGGAAGAAACCCAAAAAGATTTTTTTTAATAAATTATATTTCCTTATGTTTTTATCTCCCCTAGTTCCTCCCAGATTCTCTTCACCTTTCTACCCACCCAATTTTATGTTCTTTTTCTCTCTCTCCCCTTACAAAAACCAGTCCAAAAAAACCCACTCAAAACAACACCAACAAAAAGAAACACACACAAGCAACTCCGCAAAAACAAAAATAAAAATAAACAAGCAAAAATCAGTAAGACAAAAAATACAAAAAGTAATATGAGGCAAAAAGGCCACAAAAACAACAATTTGAGGTTTCTCTCTTTTTCTTCCTTCCTTCCTTCCTTCCTTCCTTCCTTCCTTCCTTCCTTCCTTCCTCTCTCTCTCTCTCTCTTTCTCTCTCTCTCTCTCTCTCTCTCTTTCTTTCTTTCTTCTTGCTCCCGCTTCCACTCTTGCTCCTGCTCTTGCTCTCTGTATTGGTTAACTACTCTTGTTTCCTGGAAGTAATTGTGTACAATACAGAATTTTCTAGAGAAAGAGATTACTTCCATCAGTTTGTATGTGAGAATGAAATACCCAACACTCTAGGGATTGGGTTGCTTCCTATCAATTCTAGGCCATGCTGGCCCTCATGCTTGTCCTGGATGACAATATATGCTTATGTTCCATTTTTCCTCTGTTTCCAGGCAGCCATTGCACCTGATGTAAAAGGCAGAAAATAAGATGACGATTTTGCAGTGCAAGATGCGGGACTGGCTGATTCTGGCTTTTTTGGCAGTTGCTTATTTCTGCAGCATCGTCCGGGGGCAAGGTAATTGAAAAACCATCCTGCCTTTTGGGTTCATCATCCTCACAATCTTTTGTGGTACAAGTGTGTGTCCAGGCAGGAAATCCAGCCTTTTTCATTTATCAACCGTTTGTAATGTAGCAGAGGAAAATACTTCTCCCAGGGTCCCCATGTTACCAGAAACTGGATATAGCCATTTTTGAGTTGATTAAGAGAGGCTGCTGAAAAGTTTAACCAGAGTTTAATGTCTGAGAATCAAATCTTCATGTTGCCAGGTCAATTATCTTGATAAATAGCAATAGCATATATGTATGTATATCTTATTCCTGTCTTATTTCCCATTATTTTATTTTAATTTTTGGAGATCTTGTTTCCCTGTGTAGCCCTGGATGGCCTGGAATTCTCTATGTACACCATGCTGGCCTTCAACATACAGAGACCTGCCTTTCTTGTCTCCTGAGAGCTGGGATTAAAGTTGTATGCAGTCATAAATGTGTATATTTCTATCATGTCAAACTATGTTCTCAATTATACTCCTCAATTATATACCGAACACAGTTTCAAATTGTCAAGGGTCTAATAGACGTTACCATCAATTCGTGGCTTTATTCTGATTTTTTTGAAAAAAAAAGGGGGGGGGGAGTTTATGTAATCTACTCTTTGTATTAGCAAGATCTGTACTATTTCAAACCCCTTGTCTTGTGAGTCTGAAATTAACAAACTACCATTCATGGGCCAGTTTGGCTCACTGTCTGGATAAAGTTTTATTATGCACACATTTGCTTACGTTTTGTGCATGGCTGCTCTTATGCTACAGTGTCAGAGGATAGTAGTCCTGACAGATCCTGTGGCTTTTCAAAGCCAAACATGTCTACTGTCTGGCCTTTTACACAGAATTGTGCTAGCCATGAAGTCAGTGCACATGGTACATGCACCACAATAGCTAGACAAATGCACAATCCTGCAGAAGCTTAACTGCCACGGTGGAAATATTCATCACGAGAGCAAAAAGTGCAAAGATGATGGGGGGGGGGGAGTTTGGAGAAGGTTAACCTCACATATCTGGAACTGAGGGTCCAAAAGATCAAATGCACAAACAACCTCACCTGCTTCTTCAAAGCTAGGCACACCTGTTTGAAGAGGAATGGAAGTTGACTCTTTGCAAGTTCAAATAGCTGTTGTGCATGCACCTGGAGCTGATGGCCATTTTTTTCCGACCACTTCATTAAACATACAGTGAGTGGTTCAGGAGACAGATTTTAACTGTCTTATTTACACTGTCAGAAGAATGTGTTTTAGAGGCAACTTGCTCCTTCATCTCCACGATGCAGGATGCAGCAGGTCCTTAGCACTGAAACAAGTCACTGAAATGATTAGCAGTTGCCACCTTGGTTTTGATTCATTTAGAACCTTCTTTTTTGTAGTGGAGTTACTGGCTGTAGAGATCTCCTACACAGTATCTTCTGGGGTGCACCGACTGAATTTATCTTGTCAGCCAAATTCTGTTTCAAACGAACAGTCATGGGTCACATTTTGTATGTCTATGGTTAAAGAACTAAGCTGAATAAGGCTTTTCTTTTTTTCTTATCAAGAAGCTTACTGCTCACTAGATAGATAGAAGTACTAACAGACAATAACAATCAATGTCCCATGGGGTTGTGGCAATAAGCAAAGATTGGAAAACGAATTGACATTAGATGTTGAAATGTTCAAATAACTATCTTGTAGATGTAGTAAACTGATAACAACTCTGCCTGTACTTGTGACTCCCAAGGGTTTTTAGGCACACGAACGAGGAAGTAAGGTTGCCAGACTGCTAAATTATCAAATTGTTCACAAACTGGGTGTGGAAAGTCTGAAGTAGGCAATGTGACCAGAGAGAAAAGTGCGGCTGCAAGAATCGGAGGTAGAAGAGAGGGAATTGGTTTGTTGATTAAGTGTGGAGGCAGGTGGAGGAGAGGGAGGCTGGGAGGTGACTCTAAAGCTCCTTGATGGGCACCTGAGTGGACCGGACAGCTGACTTCATCCTTTCTCCTTGACGGAGACCTGAGTGGATGGGACAGCTGCCTTCATCTCTTCTATTGTTACAACGTCCATATGTTTGCACCCCAATGTAGCAGGAGATATTCTAAATGATTCGCCAGGTTGGCTCCCTGCTTAGCTGCCATGTTCCCGCACTAACGGAGGCACCGGTGAGCCACCAGGACTCAGCCGAGTGTCCTCATCTTGGCAGGATCTACAGCGGACCAGAGCTAGAGCTCCCCTGGGGACATGCTAGCCCCACCCCACGATGATCCACCCGGAGATCAGCCACTGGCTGCCACCACTGCCCTGCAGAAGAGATGTTTGATTGCAAAAAAAAAAATTAAATTTTCTTTGGCCAATTTAAAAACATAGTAACTCATTTAATCAAAATCGAAGTTATGCTCTCAGCTTGGAAAAGACCAAAATGTTGAAGTCTAGAGATGCCTCATGTAGGAACCAGCTACCTTTTACTATCAGACATACCACTGAGATGAAAACACTTAGCTGCTCCCTTTTCTTTTATCACTGGACTTGAATTTTGCATTTGGGGTGGTAGTGATGGTGGTGGTAGGGGTTGGGGAGTCTGCTTGACCTGGCTTTAGACACCCATCTACTTCTTAATCAGGGAAGTGTGACTGATGGTGACATCAACAAGATGGTTCTGGTTGAATCCCTATGTAAAAACAGTGTTAGAAGTAATTAATGAAAATATCTCATTAGACAAATCTTTATATAAATCATTGCTTGTCAAAAAAAAGCAACATTTCAAGTGAGTTGAGAAAGAGGGGAGTAAAAGAGAAAGAGATGAGAGAGAAAGAGAGTGAAAAGAGAGAGAGAGGAGAGAGATAAAGGGAGAGAGACAGAAGAGAGAGGGAAAGGGAGAGGGAGAGAGACGGGGTCATGGGAGAAGGAAGATGAAAAACAGCAGAAATTTATCTATCAAATGAGAAGATAGATTGTGGAATAATAAAAAATGCCTTTCCTTCCATGGATTCCTATGGGAAGGTTGCCAAATTGTCCCGTTAACAAAGCACAGCACAACCCAGCAAGACAAAGTCCCTTGTGCTTTTAGTAACAAGCCACAATAAAGAGAGAATAAAAGTGGATGGTCTTCCTATTCCCCCTTGGGGTGAGTTCATGTACACACAAGTACTTTCTGTTGAGCCTACCTTCATGTCACCACTCAAAGGACTTCCTCCAGGCTCCCAGTGTGTGCCCCAAACAAAACTATACATTTGATTTTTTTTTTTTTTTTGGAAAAGATTAGTATTTGAACTGACACAGATTAACTTCTTAATCAAGTTCACTCAAGCATTTACTGGAAGTTAAGGACAGCACACATGAAATAGCAAGCACGTCCCTTTTGCTTGCAAAGATAAAAAAAAAAACTCCACATAGATTCTTGTTCTGTGAGATAAGAGCAATTATTTTTCTATGACTCTTTACAGTATTTCTGTCAATTTTGCTTGCCCTGGCTTTGGCTCGAGTCCCAGTGCCTTCCAAAGAAAGGGGGTGGGAGTTGAGAAGGAGCTAACTTTGTCTTAATTAACATTTATTCTTTGCAATGGATTTCACCTCCCGGAAGGCAAAAATGTGTGCTTCATGTCTATCCAAAGATTTTTTTTTTGTTGTTTTAGTGATTGTCAGAATATATATGCTTCTGTTGGCACTTGATGCGACCCATCTTTTTACGGTTATAGAGGCATGATGCTTGTAGGAGTTATTTGTAAATCACAAAGAGTTGACCCTTGATTTTGTTGTGTCACTGGCTTCATACTTTGTTTCCTTGAGGAGGCCCACAGAAGGCATGTCTCTTTGGGTTCTAGATGAACATCTGCATTTCATTAAGAGTACACATGGTCCATGCTTTTCTCATTGTTTTCTGCTGGCAGCTTAGAGAATTAGCTGTTGACTAAAGAGATGCTGAGGACTGTGAACTCACACAGCATTCAAAGAAAAATAGCCTAAGAAGGAAATCTGCAGATGTCCACTATCTAGTCTAGCTATCCCAAATGCAGTTAGTTTCTGTTTTCCCTGAGATTTCAGCACACCTGGCATGCTAACAGAGTCTACTGAACCTTTCAGAATTGGCGTGAATCAAACCCCTACCTGCTTGCTGTCCCTTTTCACTTCATGGGTCCTAGGTAGTTCAGTTCAATTTCTCATCAATGCATTCATGCAAAAGCTTGTCGGCAATAAATGCAAACCCGCTGATTTGATTGAGCTCAGAAATGTAACTTCAAGCTTTTAATTCATATTTGTCATATTTCCCACAAGAACAGAAATGCAATTACACATAGATTTTCCTCCTGTGCTGAAGACTGTGTGAAAAAATACTTCCTATGTTCATTAAAATGCTGGGCGATTTAAAAAAAGTTGTTTTTTTTTGGGTAAATTTGTATTTTTCCATTAGCAAGAAAAATGTAAACTCTTCCATTTGTATCAAGTTGAAACTATAAAACTAATGCTTTTGTTGTGCTGTAAATAGCCCTCTCTACTTATGCACGATTAGGGATAAGTCTAGGGAGATATTCTTCTTGAGAAATGTTCTTCCGTGCTTACTGATTCCAAATGCCCAGAGAGTTGTAGAACAGTGTCTCAGTCAGGGTTTCTACTGATGTAATAAACCCCAGTCAAAAGCAATGTGGGGAGCTAGAGTTCATTTCAGTTTAGAACTCTCAGGTCATGGTCTATCTCAGTGAGGGAAGAAGTCAGGGCAGAAACCCAAGGCAGGAGGGGGGAGGAACTGAAGCAGCAGCCGTGGAAGGGTGATGCTAACTGGCTTCTTCCTTGTGACTTGATCAGCCTGCTGTCTTATAGCAGAATTCAGGACCGCTAGCTCAAGGATGGGCCCCCACAGTTGAGCCCCTCACATCAATCATTGACCTCGAAAATGCCTGATATACTTTTATATAAGACAGTCTTATGGAGGCACTTTCTCAGTTGAGAGTCTCCCCTTCCCAAATGACTCTAACTTGTGTCAAGTTGTAAATTCTTTGCTTATCTATCTAGCTCATAGCAGCTTGCCAATACTGATCTTTCTACAAAGAACTGAACTTGGGTTTCCGTCACAAACAGTACCATGGATTTCTTGTGGGTCAGAGACCATCTTAGCCTAGTGTGTGAACTTGAACAAGCTTTTCAGCCACTGTTCTTTGGTTCTGTTATCCTAAAGTCAGGATATATATATATATATATATATATATATATATATATATATATATGGATTTAAATAAATTCTTAAACTCCATCATTAGCTGAAAGGAGAGGAAGAGGAGGAAATTTTTTTTGTTGGCCACCTATAGTACTGTACCAATTAGTCTAATGTTATATATGATTCAGGCTTTGTGGAAAGTATCAGGTTTTGGTTTTTTTTTTTTTTTTTTTTTTCTGAAAGTAAAGAAACTGGCTTTGGAAGGCTTGGTCATCCAACCCAGGTGGTTCAGATGATGAGTGACAAGACTGGAAACCAAACCAAGCTTGTATTATTCCTCATTTTTTAAAAGATTTATTTATTTATTTTAAATTTATTTATTATTGGATATTTTATTTACATTTTAGATGCCATCCTCTTTCCCCATTTCCCCTCCCTAGAAAACCTCTATCCCATGCCCCCTTCTCCTTTTTGCTTTTATACAATTTTTTAAAATGTTAATCAAAGGTTTTATAAGTTTGGTGATGCTCAATATCAATCAGAAGTGTAACCTAATACCCAACCTAGATATATCAACTATCTTTGACTGGCGGAGACATGTGAACATCTGCCTCCATGTCTGGCCCCCCTCTCTCTTTCTCTCTCATCACCTAGCTCCTCCTCTCCTTCTCCTCTTCCTCTCCGTACTCGTCCCACCTTAGCTCCTCCAACATATCAACCTTCCTGTTAAAATAAGACTTTTCTCTCAAAATAAAGTTAGAGCATAACTATACCAATTTATGTCAGTAAGGTGCAAGATAGACCTAATACCCAGTCCATCATTTTGTTGACTAAGCAGAACCTCTGTCATCTCTCCTAAATAAAAGACTTAGTTCTGAACCTGGCTTTTTTTTTTTTTTTTTGGCTTTAGAATGAATGTCAGCTGAAAACCATCCTCTCAAATCTTTTCTCTCAAAGTAAATAGCCAGGATTGGCTATGAGACTATAAGTTTTCAACCCCGTCAGAAATCCAGAATGACTGAGTTAACTGAAATTATCAAATTTCAAATCAAAATGAAGCATAGCTTCTAAAACTTAGCCAATTTATAGAGACCGCTGAACACCTGAACAATCCCTATACTACAGAGCATCCGATCTTCAGCCTTCTGGCCCAGGATCATCTGACAGACTTAGTGATGCAGAATTATTAAGGGCTGATTATTCTGTCTTGGCAGATATAATCAGTCGACTATTACACAAGTGTGTTCTTTTCTGGACAGTAACTTGTCTGTAGATGGAAAGAGGCAATTCTTGCCTAGTGGCTGTCTCACCACAACTGGAATAACTCCAAAGATGCTCAATTTCTTCTTAGAATCCAAGACAGAAAGCTGTCAGGAGCAGACAGGTCTCTAATCAAAATGAACATTAATACAGAAATGTTTGTAACGTCAATTCTGTGGATTTCTGATGTTTTGAAAACCGACTATCCATGTAAGGCAATCTGGACTGTTGTCTCTTAACTCCTCTCAGCTATTTCTAAATAAAATATAGAAAACACCCTAACAATAAACTCAAAGCCATGAATTTGCTATAGGCCCTTAACTCACAGTCTAACCATCTCAAATCAGTTTAAAAAGTTAAAGAAGGACTGGGTCTAAGCCTTATATTCCTAAATGTGTTATACAGGCACAATGCCTATGATAGTAACAATATTCATCTCACTTTTATATTAATAAGAAGCTCGTACCAATGAAAACCTTAAACTTGAAATCAAAGTAAATTTTGTACCATTTAAGAAATTATAACTTTATCTTAATAACAATTATACATATTTCTACTAGTAGGTTATGGCTATGCAATAAATCCTAGCTAATCCTCCCTGTTCCAACAAAATCACTACTTTTCCCTAGAAAGACAACCCAATATTAACCACCTCAGTCCCCAAGCCCAGGGACTAGGGGCACTGACTCTTCATTAAACTTCTTAAAGTTGATTATGGGTGTTGAGATATTAGAAGAGGGGTTGGGGGAAGAGTAAATTGATAAGCCTCTGACACTGTGTCTTCACTGCATCCAGCTGGAATTCCAGGACATCAGAGGTTGAAGCAGGTCTGCTCAGCTTGCCTGATGAGTAGATACGCCAAGGCTATGTATTCTGCAATATACAATTCTTAAAACAAATTTTAGTATCATGATAATTGTTTGTTTGAATTCTGGAATCTAGTCTTCTGGTGGCCTGCCTCTGTCATGTCTAATTCATACAATTCTGGGAGTTTCTATGAGGGTGTGCTACCACCATCCTCCCATTTTTACCTCCCTGCTCTTAAAACCCCCAACACTAAGGAATCCAAACTTTCAGGTACCAAGGCTGTCCACTTCCACTGATGCCTGGCAAGGCCACCCTTAACTATCTATACAGGTGGAGTCATGAGTCCCTCCCTTTGTGTTCTCGGGCTGGAGATTTTAGAGTGGCTACTCCAGCTTGTTTCTTAGGACCATTTGCTTGAAAAATTGTTTTCCAGCCTTTTACTCTAAGGTAGAGTCTGTCTTTGCACCGAGGTGGGTTTCCTGTATGCAGCAAAATGCTGGGTCCTGTTTATGTATCCAGTCATGTAATCCTATGTGCTTTATATTGGGGAATTGAGTCCATTGATGTTAACAGATGTTAAGGAACAGTGATTGTTGCTTCTTGTTATTTTTGTTATTAGAGGTGAAGTTATCTTTGTGTGGCTATCTTCTTTTGGATTTGTTGGAAGAGGGTTACTTTCTTGCTCTTTCTAGGGTATAATTTCCCTCCTTGTATTGGAGCTTTCCTGCTATTATCCTTTGTAATAGCTGGGTTTGTGGAAAGATATTGTGTAAATTTGGTTTTGTCATGGAATATTTTGGTTTCTCCATCTATGGTAATTGAGAGTTTTGTTGGGTATAGTAGCCTGGGCTGGCATTTGTGTTCTCTTAGGGTCTGTATGACATCTGTCCAGCATCTCTAGCTTTTATAGTATCTGGTGAGAAGTCTGGTGTAATTCTCATAGGTCTGCCTTTATATGTTACTTGGCCTTTTTCCCTTACTGCATTTAATATTCTTTTTTTGTTTTGTTCATTTGGTGTTTTGATTATTATGTGATGGGAGGTATTTCTTTTCTGGTCTAGTCTATTTGGCATTCTATAGGCTTCTTGTATGTTTATGGGCATCTCGTTCTTTAGATTAGGGAAGTTTTCTTCTATAATTTTGTTGAAGATATTTATTGGCCCTTTAAGTTGGGAATCTTCACTCTCATCTATACCTATTATCCTTAGGTTTGGTCTCCTCATTGTGTCCTGGATTTCCTGGATATTTTGTGTTAAGAACTTTTTGCATTTTGTGTTTTCTTTGACAGTTGTGTCGATATTTTCTATGGTATCGTCTGCACCTGAGATTCTCTCTTCTATCTCTTGTATTCTGTTGGTGATGCTTATGTCTATGACTCCTGATTTCTTTCCTAGGTTTTCTAACTCCAGGGTAGTCTCCCTTTGTGATTTCTTGATTGTTTCTACTTCCATTTTTACGTCCTGGATGGTTTTCTTTAATTCCTTCACCTGTTTGGTTGTGTTCTCTTGTAATTCTTTAAGGGATTTTTGTGTTTCCACTTTAAGGGTTTCTACTTGTTTACCTGTGTTCTCCTCAAAGTCTTTGAAAGTGTTATTTATGTCCGTCTTGAAGTCCTCTATCATCATCATTAGAAGGGACTTTAAATCTGAATCTTGCTTTCCTAGTAATATGGGGAATTCAGGACTTTCTTGTGTGGGAGAACTAGGTTCTACTGATGCCAAATACCCTGTGTTGCTGATGCTTATGTTCTTGCACTTGCCTTTTGCCATCTGCATCTCCTTAGTGCTACCTGCCCTGTCTCTGACTGGAGCCTGTCTTTCCTATTATCTTGGTTGTATCAGAACTGTGTGGGGTGGGTGTTACTACTGGGGTAAGAGCTGGGGCCCAAAATCTACTCAGTACTCAGGAGCAAACAGGATAGTGCCCAGGTTAGAGCTCTGGGAGCCCTGCTTCCTCTGGGTTCTTAGAGATTGGGGGCAGAGCCGCTGCCCAAGATCTCCTCAGTGCTCTGGCCTAGCCCGAAAGGAACCAGTGCTCCGGGCCGGGAGTGACTTCCTGGGTTCCTGTGGATCCCAGTTACTCCCTGTTTGGGGTGGGCATTGCTGTCTGCTTACCAAGATACTGCCGGGGTTAGAGTTCTTTGGAGCCCCGTTTCCTCTGGGTCTGTGTGATTGGGGTCAGAGCTACCACCCAAGATCTGCTCAGTTCCTGGTCCCAGACCAGAAGGAACCCATGCTCCGGGCCGGGAGTGACTTCCTGGGTTCCTGTGGATCCCAGTTACTCCCTGTTTGGGGTGGGCATTGCTGTCTGCTTACCTAAAATAGTGCTAGAGTTAGAGCACCTGGGAGCCCCACTTCCTCTGGGTTCTTAGAGATTAGGGGAAGAGCTGCTGTCCGGAATCTGCTCAGTTCCTGGGCCCAGTCTGGAAGCTACATTTATTTATTTTATGTCTGTGAGTACACCACCATTGCTCTCTTCAGACACTCCAGAAGATGGCATCAGATCCTATTAGAGATGGTTGTGGGCCACCATGTAGTTGCTGGGAATTGAACTCAGGACCTTTGTAGAGCAGTCAGTGCTCCCAGCCATCTCTCCAGCCCTATCCCTCATATCTTTCTGCAATGTCTGCTTCCTTTCCCAACACTGGGTCCCAAAGTTTAAAAAAAAAAAAAGGCTGAGCACAGAGTGGGTAATGGGTATGACATTTCTGCTAATAAATACTTTTGTTTAGATATTATAGAGTAAAAAAAAATCTTCATGCAAAAAAGCTTCTTTTTGAAACCCTGGAGCATTTACAGAGGGTTCTGAAATGTATTCTGATATTTTAATGACTTACATGAAAGTAAAGAGATCTTAGCACTTTCGTGAAGTTTCAGAATGCTGTGGCCTGAGTCATGATCATGTGCTATAGAACTAACGTGGGTAAATCAGATTATCCAGAAGAATCAACCAGACTTTAAAAAACACAATCATCTTGTGTTTGATTCTGAACTTCTTAATGATCACTATCTCCAATGATTTCTTTACTACTTTAGAATTATGTATGTGTGTGTGTGCTTATGAGTACAAGTGCTTGCCAAGGTCAAAAGATGCCATCAGATCCCCTGGAGCTGGTGTTACAGGTGGTTTTGGGTCACCTGACACAGATTCTGGGAACTCAACTTGGGTTACCTTCAAAAACAAAACCTACTCTTAACCACTGAGCCATGTCTTCAATTCCTCTAAAATGTTTTAAGATTAATATTTTATGACCATAACATGCTTGAAGTAGTTTTCTCAAATGTTATATCATCAAAAATATTTGATTGTCACAGGGGAGAACCTGAGTCATACATACAATGGTCTCTGTAGAGAAACTTTCATGTTCCAAGTAGGAAAACACGCCCTTGACACATAATGATGTTATTCTGCAAGACTGGCTTCAATTTCTAAAAGAGAGGTAGACACTCTATTTTATCTAATTAATTATTAATTCTAATTAATTAATTAATTAATTAATTTTACACTTCTATCACTGTTCCCCTCCCAGCTCCCCCTCCCACAGACCATCTTTTCATCCCCCACCCCTTCTCCTCTGAGAGGTTGGGGGACTCCTGGGTATCCCACCGCCCTGGCACCTCAAGTCTCTGGGGCTCAGCACATCTTCTCCCACTGAGGCCCGACAAGGCAGCCCAGTTATGAGACCATCCTACAGACAGGCAACAGCTTTAGGGATAGCCCCTATTTCAGTTGTTTGGGACCCACATGGAGACCAAGCTGCACATCTGCTACATATATGTGGGAGGCTTAGGTCCAGCCTGTGTATTCTCTTTGGTTGGTAGTTTGATCTCTGAGAACCCCAAGGGTCCAGGTTAATCTTCCTATGAAGTTCCTATCCCACTCAAGGCCTTCAATCCTTCCCTCAACTGTTCCATAATAAATATCCCAAAGCTCCATCTGATGTTTGGCTGTAGGTGTCTGCATCTGTCTGAGGCTGCTGGCTGGAGCCTCTCAGAGGACAGCCATATTAGACTCCTGTCTGCAAGAATAACAGAGTATCATTAATAGTATCAGGAATTATTAATAGTATTAATAGTATTAATAGTATCAGTGCTTACCCATGTGTGGGTCTCTAGTTGGGTCATTTATTGCCTGGCCATCCCCATAGTCTCTGTTCCAATCCCTACCCTTGCATTTCTTGTAGACAGGATAAATTTGGGGTACAAAGTTTTGTGGCTGTGTTGGTGTCTCAACCATTCCACTTGGGGTCCTGCCTGGCTATAGGAGGTGTCCTCTTCAGGTTCCATGACCCCACTGTTCTGAGTCTCAGATAAGGTAACCCCCCCCCTTGATTTTTGGGAGCCTTGAGATGCCCCCATCTCCCATCCACACCAGAGTCCTGTTTATTCTCATGGTTATCTAGCAATCTCTCCTGTTCCTCCCAACATCTGATCCTAAACCCCACCCTCATTCCTCTCTCCATCTCCTCTCCCATCCAGTTCCCCCAGTCTTTCTCCTATGACTATTTTATTCTCCCTTCTAAGTAAGATTCAAGCATCCTCACTTGTTCCTTCTTGTTTAGCTTCTTTTTGGCTATGTGGAATGTCGTATGGGTATTAGATAATCAATTTTAACGCTATGTCCTAGGTCAGTGCTTTTGACAAAGGGTATCCCTCGAGAGAAAACACAAGCTTTCACATCTGTCTCATTTAGCTCAATGATTGACTCATTATTAGGATTGTAGAAAGAACATCTTTAGAGACTGATGAAGTCTTGTGTATTTTGGTTATGCTACTTTGGCTCTGTAATTTAAATTGGAATATTTTCATGTTTGAGCCATATTTGTTTTTCCTTTTCAGTGGCTCCACCCACCAGGTTAAGATATAATGTAATATCCCACGACAGTATACAGATTTCATGGAAAGCACCAAGAGGGAAATTTGGTGGCTACAAACTGCTCGTGGCTCCAGCTGCAGGTAAAGATAACTCAGTATATTTTGTTGGGAACTTTTTTATGCATGGATGGTTAAAAATATATAGTGCTGAATGTTGGAAGTATATAGTGTTGAATGGAAGACTTGTTTTAATTTAGTTTTTGAACTTGACAAATTCTATTCTCATTAAGGAAATAATGTTCTCCAAAGTGTAAGGTCTGGCTCCTGGGCTTAACTGTAATTAATTCTTCTTAAGCTAAAATTTCCTAAAAATTTAAAACCATTAAAAATAAAAATACTGCACATTGTTTTAATGTAGGATAAATACTTTTGATCCATGGACACTATGGCAGTTTGAATATTCTTGGCCCAGGGAGTGGCACTATTTGGAGGTGTGTCACTGTGAGCAAGGGCTTTCAGACCTTCATCCTAGCTTCCTGGAAGACAGTCTTTTCATAGTGGCCTTTAAATAAAGATGTAGAACTCTCAGCTCCTCCTGCACCATGCCTGCCTTGATAATAATGGACTGACTTATGAGTAAGTTCTGGACTGTAAGCCAGACCCAATGAAGGACTGTTACCATGGGAATGCTATTCACGATGTTTCTTGGCTCTTATCCTCACACACAAGTACATAATAACTCTCAAATTACATCATGACCTCAGTGTATCAGTTACTTTTCTTACTGCCATGATAAAGTGCCCGGCATAAGCAATTCAAGACAGAAGAAATTTATTTTGGCTTCTGGTTTCAGAGGCTGAGTCCATGGTTATTCTGTCTGTCCATCACACAGCAGTAGGCATGTGTGACAGCAGAAAATTGTCTGGTTCACAGCTGATCTGGTAGCAGGCACAGAGAAAAGAGAATGCTGCCACTTAACTGCTCTCTCTTTTTCTCCTTTGATTGTGACCTGGATCCCTGCTCATGGGATGCTGCTGCTGCCCATATTTAAAGTTTATTTTCTTACTCAATTAATTGTCTACAGATACATCGGTGTAGATGTTATACAGAGATGCCACTCACCTACCTCTTTTGGGATCTAGTCATCTTTACAATGAAGATTAGCCATGATACACATCTCTATAATACATGTTTTTATATTATAATTATAATGGGTTAAGAAGATGGACATATAAAGCTGGACTTGTTTTTTTTTTTCTTGAGGACCCTTTCTCAACTAATTTCATGTTCACAAATGTGTAACCTTACCCATTATTTGATTTAGAAATCTCAGAAAAATAAAGGTAGATAAAACACCTAACTTCTTGTTTGGTCACTAATTTTGAGTATTATGTACTCTTTCCGTTACTACCTTACAGAATTGGGGAATTCCCTATGTCAGGTCTTGAAAATATTTTCTTAGTCAATAAGTACTTTAATTTCTAAAGATTAATTGCTAATTATACTAGATTGTTAAGTACCTGAAACACACATCACTGAAGAAACACACAAGTCTTAGAACTGATTCAGGTGCTTCATGAACCAAACCTCAACATGACTATCCGATTCCCTCTGAAACAGTACACTCAAACACTAGATGCCTAACTTGTTTAAATACCTCCAGTGACAAAAACTGTGAGTGAAATTATTTCTTACTAAATAATTACATTATTTACTGTTCTTATTATAGTGGCCAAACCAACCAGTCAGTTTAGGCTCTACTAGAATCTACTTGATTAAAATCAAAGACAGTAATAAATGCATTTAACTTCAAAAAGTTTATGGGCATTTTAGCACTGTGAGTCATGGTCCAAGTCTTTTTTATGTCAGTCTCTCCCAAAGAATGTTCCATGGTGTTCTGCAGGGTGATAATAGCAGTTACACAACAAAATGAGTTAATAGTCAAATAAATTTGGAAAATGCTGGCTTAGACAGAGTTTAAAACATTCGCTTTTATTATAGGAATCTTATAATATTTAACAAAATAGTACATCTGTCTTCTAAAGAAAGAATGTAATAATCAGGATTTTCTAAAAAACATTTTTTTGAAAAGTATAACTACATAATATTTGTGTACTTTATAACTGATGTTTTTTTAAAGACTTAACTTTTACTTTTTAAATACATGTGTGTCTGCCTGAATGGATATCTGTACACCACATGCATAAAGTACCCATGCATTCCAGAAGAGGGCGTTGGATTCTCCTGGATTGGACTGTAACTGGAGTTGCAGTCATGTGTGAGGCATTGTGTGGGTGCTGGGAATTGAACTCTGGTCCTCTGGAAAGGCAGCCAGTACTTTCAACCATTGAGCCATCTCTTTAGCCCCAGTGATGAGTTTTTAATGATAGGAGTTTGTGAAACACAATTCCACATCTTGAACAATAAAGGCAACAGACTTTAGTAAGAGAAAATTCAGTTTCCTCCTTAGTAGCAGGCGGCATGGATAAACAGCAGGCAATATTTCAGGTCTAGATTATTTTTATTGGGATGTAATTAAAATTTACTATAACACATTTGATTAATTTATAACTCTCTGAAGGCTGTTGGGGGAGGACAGAAATATTGAATCGATTTCCTCCTGTTTTTTTTTTTTTTTTTTTTTTTCAAATTGTTCATCATTGCCGTAAATAATAGAAAATTATAGAAAATCCAAAGGTGTTTTTGGAATTTTGCATAAATAGTATTAAACATTTTCACGAAAGCCTTAGATGTCAGTCTAATTTGATGGGAATTTTGCAATTTTATTTATTGAATCAAACTGACTTTTAAATAGGCAGTGAGCATTCCCTTTGTTGTCCTGAGGCAGTGGTGGCCAGATGTAAGATTAGGTTGTTTATGATTCAAGGGTGCTTTGGCTTACACCAGAGAGCAGAGGACAGCAGTGGCGGCAGTGTGGTTAATAGCATGCAGCCAGTTCATGTGCACGTTCAGGAGGCAGTCTCTTCTTTGAAGACTGAACTTGATGTTAAGAATCCGCTTTCCAGTCTTGAACTACAGTTTCTCTTAGATAATTAACGTGATACAGTGCTATCAAGAAGGGCTTTTGGATTAAAGCAGACAGAATACGCTGAACATGACAATGAAAGTTAACACTACAACATGTATTAGTACGTGTATTTCAAGTGTTGTTACCATCTGATATGTATCAAAGTGCGCTGTGTGAATATTTACAACCAAAATTTAAGAAAAAAAATTAATTGCCTGCCTTTTTTTAAACAGTCTTGACTGTGGTTAATAAAAGTTCTCAGTGAATACTGTTACTCCTAGCTTAGTATGGATTCTCATTCTGTTTTATTACAGGAGGAAAAACCAACCAGATGAATCTCCAGAACAGTGCAACAAAAGCAATTATTCAAGGCCTTCTGCCAGAGCAGAATTACACGGTTCAACTTATTGCCTACTATAAAGACAAGGAAAGCAAGCCAGCTCAAGGCCAGTTCAGAAGTATGTATTGACAATCTTTAAGTACCATCTGGGCTCTGCGCTTAAAATAGTAGATGTTATGAGGGGGGACTTTTGAGATAAAGTCTTTACTTTTTGACTTTTGAACAAAGACATTTGGTGAGTCTACCTATCTGCAGGTACAGATGACATGTTTGAGCTTTCCCCATTGTCAAGAAGCTATTAAGAGGTTTTTAGGTTTTAGTATAAGTCAGTCCCACCTCTTCTCGCGTTCTTACTCCAGTCTATTGCCTCCTAAATTGCTACAGTCGTACCAAAAATGACGTCTCTTAAGGTCTGTGAAAAACAGGAAATGAGCCGCAGTCTGGTTCACTTGAGTCAAAGCTTTGCGATCGATAATTTCAAGAAGTGTTCCAACGGAGTAGCAGAGGAAACCCCCAGGCCCTGGAAAGTTAGCCCAGTGGCTGTTGAAAGCCAATGGTTACGATCTGCTTTTCTCGTGTGGGTAGTCGCTGGGTCCGCTGGCCTTTCTGTAGACAAACTGTAACCATTCATGTTATGATGTAGCTGTTACCAATGTGGGTGAAGTGGGGAGTTTTGTTCTGTTCAGGTAGAAATGAGTTTCTTGGCAGGGCCTTCTTTCCTCTTCTGCATTTCTCTGATCGTCCTGGTTCCTATACAATAGAACTCAATGTAGCCTGGTTTCCCTGCCTTGAAAACTCATGGTCACCTGCTGGAAAATGGTGGCCAGGAGAAGGACTTTGAACCTTGGATCCTTTTTGAACACTCGTATGTTTGATACATAAATCTGGTTGTTTTTTTTTTTTTTTTTTTTTTTTTTTTTTTCCTCTTGGATTTGTAGAGCAGAGAGCAGCTCTGGTGCTCGGGAATGTATGGCTGTGACACCGCTTTGCTGCTGTATCCCTGTCCTTCTTCCCTCACTCCTTGCCTCCATCTACTTCTTCTTCCCTCCCCTCATCCTTCCTCTTTTGAGACAGGGTCTTGCTTTGTAGTTCAGGCTAGCCTAGAACCCACTATGTATAGCCTAGGCTGTCCTGGATCTTGTGAGTCTCCTGCTCTTTTGTCCCCAGTCCTGGGATTACAGGTGTGCATCACCACGCTTGGTATGAGTTTCTGACTGATTTTGTTCCTACATGAAGGTAGCAACATTTGTTATAATTTTTGTGTTTAATTTGTGGCTCTACCTCCAAAGGGACTTTTTTTTTTTTTTTTTTTTTTTTTTTTTTTTTAAACTTCAAGTCTAAGCTGATGCTGTGGTCTGTTTTGGATCTCTTCCAAGCCATGGACTTTTCTTTTCGGAAGTATGTTCCATTGGCCTCTGCTTGACTCAGGCTGCCTATCTTAACAGGAACACAGAAGTGCTCCCCTTCCGGGAACAGATCTGTAGATCCCACATCGGAAACGACTCTCATCATACCCCTAGCGTTTCTTAACCCAAATTTTCCTAACATTAAACTGACATATGCATTTTCTTTTAGAAAATGTAAGTGACCTGGGTCACAGCCCAAGTGTGGCTTTGGGCTGTGAAAGATGTAGATTTAGAAAAGATCCACGAAGGATGAGACTTTAAATGGATGGACGATAACATTCCAGTCAGAGTATTTAGAGATGCTGGGCAACTTTAGCATAAAGTCATGTTTCAGGAATGGAAGGAGGAAAAAATCCAAAGATGAGAATATAAAAGCATCATGGAATAGGAAAAAATATAATTGTATCTTTTTTTTAAAGAGGCAGGATGCTGATTAAGAAATCAAAGAAAGCGGTCTAAAGATGGATATAAAATTAGATTATTGGATCTAGTAAGGTTAAAGTATCTTATAATTTTAATTATTACTTCTATCCCAGAATTAAATCTCTTGGAATCAGAAAGACGAGAAAGGTTCTAAAGACAGGGTTTCTTTAACAGAGGTGATAAGCCCTGAGCAGATGACAAGTCTTGGAAGCTTTCAGCAAAGGCACAAGGGCCAGTGGGAAGGACAAGGAGTGGTGCTACACAGACAGAGTTGACAGGACCATCTCCTGGAGAGGATGGCAAGGATGCAGGGAGAGGTCCTCATCCCCCTGTGAGGTTGAGCTACCAACACAAGAACGTGAAATAATTAAGTAAAATATTTTGCCCTTAATTTTTTGAATTTTCGCAGCACATTTTATATGTATAAACATACAATATGACATTTGGTGAAGGCCTTGAAATCTTTGGACCACTTTAGAAGCCAAGCAATGGCAGGCAGACTGCTGTGGAGTGTCAGGCATTGAGTACGGTGGAATATTAAATGCAGTTCAGGGGGGATATGAGCTTACCAAAGGAGGAGGGGTAATTGTTAGCTTCTGAATATTGCTTTTCTGAAGTGACAAACACTATCATCTAAGTATCAAGACTGCTTTTGGCATTTTTATTAGTAAAGATTAATTATACATAACAGGTTTTATTATGGCATTTTCATATATGTGTATCATTTTGATCGTCTTCATCCTCTGATACCTTTCAAGGTCCCACCTCACTCCCACTGATTCCCTTCCACATCCCTACCAGGCCCCTTTCACGGTGATGCCTTTTCTTTTTCTTTTCTTTTCTTTTTCTTCTTTGTTTCATAACCCAATGGGTTTCATCAGGGTTGCTGACAGGACCATGGGTTGTTTACAGGAGCGTGGACATCTCAAAAGCCGTTTACACCCGTGAAGAAAATGTTAGAGAAACATTAAAAAAAAAGTTTGGGAGGAAAAATTATGTGGTTCTCTACCTTCTACAGAAGACGTAGCAATTACAAACAAGAATGTCCATAGTTACTATCTTTCTAGAATGGGAAACAAATTCATACACCGAGTCCAGAGATATGAGGCTAAGGCCAATCAATGCTTACTGGTTTTAAAAGCTATGCTTTAGCATCTAGGCTTTTAATTCTGTTGTGTATGCCGATGGGAGAATCATGTCAGTTTCACAGCTGTTTTGGAGTGTTACATTGATTTGATGCTTTTGTCCACAGTTGCATACTTGACCTAAACCGTCAGTACTGTTTTATACCTTAGGACAAGGTTGAAAAAAATGTCCGATCTAACACGTGGAGAACAGTTTGTACCATGGTCCTAATGTCTGTCATTACTTTTTGGTTTTGCAGGGATTTTAGTTAAACACAGTAAATATGCATATTTGTATATATTTAAAACATTAATACCACATGTTCCTTTCTTTCTTTTTCTTCTAGTTAAAGACTTAGAGAAAAGAAAGGACCCAACAAAGCCCAGAGTCAAGGCTGTGGACAAAGGAAACGGAAGTAAACCAACTTCACCAGAAGGTCAGATACGTGCTTACGTCACTTTGGGTGTGGTTGGCTAAACGGCAGACAATACATACTTAGTAGTCTGGCCCATCAGCAGAGATATACAATTTGTTATGAAAATGGCCATTAGCTCTTTTCTCTCCATCTTTCCAATGATTGTCAGTGTATAGGTGGGGACCTTCCATTCAGTCTCTACAACCAACCTAGCATACACGCGAAGTCCGTCCGGTCATATTCTTTGCTGTTTCTGTTGCTTCCTCACTTTAGGACCTCCCCTTTGTGGATACTTCCTGCAGGCAGGAGTTCATGGTAAATTCCACTTTGTTCTTGTCTGCGCCCCTCCTCCACTGTGCTATGTATTGTTTGTTTGTTTGTTTGTTTTTTTGAGACAGGTTTTCTCTGTGTAGCCGTGGCACCACTGCCCGGCTTGTACTATGTATTTTTAAAACGATCCAAGTGCTGCCCACACTGGATCCCATATTTTGATGTATAGCATTAGTATTTTGTATTTTCTACAAGGTTGTCTTCTTTAATCCATGACTTACTTAAATTAAGTCATTAATTTTAAACATGTGGCGATCTTAAACATATTCATTTGTTATTAGGACTGACTTTATTGCACTGTCTTCACGGAATGTGGTATGCAGGGATATTTTTAAAAGTTTGTTGAGATTTTTTTTATTACTTAAATATGGCCAATGGTTAGATTTGTTCCACATGTCCTTGAGAAAAATGCATTTTAATTTTCCCCACTAATGTTTGTCTACTTCTATTTGAAACTGGCGATTTTCAATATCCATAATGCTGGTGACATATACAATGAGAGTCATAATTTCTCGGGTCAAAATTTACTTTTGTTATTTATAATGATCCCTTTTAGAATTAGTCGTTCAGTATTCCTCTCAAAGCCTAGGAGTCTAAAATAAATGCAGTTGTACCCTCTTTATTGGGTAGAGTAGTCACAAAACCGCCCCTTCTTGCTTTTTTAACTGTCATTGTATTTGTGTCCCCAGGTTTATAGTGAGCAGTTTTATGGCAACGACTGAGTGGCTTTTACATATTCTATCTCACAACTGCTATATTGATTTGTAACTGTGGTCACTTATGTTTGCTGAAATTATTGATCATTTTGGATTTATCACTTATTTCTTTGCTCTGGATTACTTCTCATTTTCCATATTTTTCTCTTCTATTTATAATCTCTGTTCTCTTTACATCTGCCTTACCCTTCACCTGTCCTGGAAGGTGTTCCTTCTTTTGTGTTTCTTTGATATGATTGTGTTGAGATTCAACATGCATATGGAATCTTAACAAAGATTACAGTAATGGATGGCTTTAGCACATCTCAGGAGTCCTTACAATGCTATCAGGGTATCACACCATTTTCTGTCTACCACGTGTTGACTCCTGCTCTGTTTTTGTTACCTCTTGTATTTTATCTCATGCCAATTTCACACAGCCCATATAAGCCACATGGTCTGCAAACTAACGTTTGAATATTTGATTTTAGTGTGTGGTATAGAAATGAGGGTTCAAAAAAAAGAATCAGGCCCAATTTCACAGATTTGTAATTCTGGATACTTTGGAAACTGAGGCTGGAGAATTGCAGGCTCAAGGCTTGCCTGGTCTGCAGCATGAGTAGAAGGCAAGCCAGGGTAACTCAGTGAGGCACTGTCTCAAAGTGAAGAGCAACAACCCACAACGGGGTCAAGATGTAGCTCAGCAGCTGCAGAGTGCTTTCATAGGCTGAGGCATAGCTTCCTCTCTGCTCACTGTGCTCTGTCATTCATTCTTAATATCATCAGGTTAACTCGAGTCTGCAGACTATTAATGTGCATCCAAAAGTCAAGAGTTAAATAAAGGGCAATAAAAAAGTATCCACCCTTCCAGCCTTACTCATTCTAAGAACCAGCCTTTCTTTTCTTTTATCTTTGTTGGGGGTGGGGCGGGCCCCAGTGCTGGGAAGTGAGCCCACCCAGGACTTGAGCATGCCTGGCATATATTTTACTAAGTGACACACTCAACTCCCAGTTCATCAGGTTCTGACTTACATGTTTCTGCTTCTTTTTGAAAAGATACATTTATTAGCCTTTTTATGTGGTATTTTTGGATTAACATTCTTTGCCTGTCTATGCTTAGAGAATATTATCTGTGGATTCATGTGGCTTCAGAATGTATTAGTTCTAGCTCTACGTTACCTTCTCTATTCTTTGCCTTAATACATATGAGTTTTGGAAGCACAATGTAGACCAGCTTTAGGCCAGGAGGAGCAGAAGCCACTAACCAGTTACTCAAAGTCCCTCCCAAGACTTAGCATAAGCCCTTTCCAGGATGAGGTAGTCCCATGATTCACATCAAACTTTGTTGTTCTTTATTTTTTCTACAGTCTGTTATCTTCTGGTATGGGTATCTATATTGCAAATAGCTCAGAGACAATCAAGTCATATTTCATGGTTTTCAAAATTTTAGCCGAAACGCAAGGAGCTAGGATGCCTATCTGAGATTTCTGTGCTGTGAAATACTTACTTGTTTTTGATGTACTGTCCACAATTCTTCAAGACTTAAGAACCAGCTTGCAAACAAAAGTGGTATTTGCCTCTGAGCAAAATGTTGGCACATGGACATGAACTGTTATTTCTCCATGGCTGTCCAAATAGCTTTCTCTAGTTATTTTTGGCATTTTGTATAGGAACATAGAATGAGATTGGAAAAGATTTGGACCAGATTAAAAAAAAGAAGCATAAGGATTCTTTCTTTTCAGCTGATTTTTTTCCAATTAAGGCCATCAAGCCTCTTTTCCTATCCATGTACTAATGGGGCTTGACCATGCTTAGCTTCTGGTATCAGGTGGGATCAGGCACTTTCACATGGTCTAAACTTTTTTTTTTTGTTATTGTTCTCTGCTCTAAAGAGTGAAGGGATGAAACTACTACTCCCATTTTTTTCTTTTTAAATTTTTATATTCTTCTCAATACAATATAGCTCTGATTTTCTAAAGAAAAAAAAAAAACTAAAAGAGATGAACTAGTTATTCTTTCCAAAATAACAATAGCCCATGGGCTAAGCTAAGTCCTCTGCTACTTTTTAAGCCATGTTTTACTGGGGCCCAGCCTTGCTCTTTCCTGACATACTGTCTGTGGCTGCTCTCCCACAGTACCAGAGTTGGAGTGTTTTGAAGCAGAGTATATGGCCAGCAAAGACTCAAGTATTTCCCATCATGACCTCTTTGGAATATAATTGTTGATTCTTGCTTTAGAGTGTTTAAAACTTTCCATTGTTTTGGTACTAAATCTCTTACTGAGTTGATTTCTTTTCTAAGATTATTTGATCTATTCTATTTTCAGTCAGTGTAGGTAATTGTGGCTGGAGAATGCAGGGTTCCTCCAGGGGGAAGTTAGGCACGGCTGCTGTGGCTCCTTGATTCCTCATAGCACGGGCCCCAACGACACACGAGAAAGTCCATGGGTTTTTACAAGCTTTAATGTCATGGCGGATGGTGGATGGGCAGACCTGAGTTAAATAGGGAAGGAGAGAGGGGGAGGGGCTGGGGAAGAATGCTTAATTGACTCCACCCTCTGGCCTTCAGGTACCTCATTAGTATGTAAATCTCTCTAGGGCCTGAGTTCCTCTGACTGATGGTCATAAACTACTCTGTGGCCCTGGAGGGGTTGGAGGGCTGAAGCTAAATGAAAAGAACCAGGGCCTGGGAGCAGAGCTGAACTCCTGCTGTCCAATTAAGGTTCCGGGGTTCCAAGCTCATTCTTGACCAAGCACCCAGCTGCTTCTCACAGCCCACCACCCTACAAGTCAGAGCTGCTTAGGATGTAGTCTCATTTACGAATCTTCAAAAGGTTCCATTTCTTCTATGACTACCCACACATGTCTTTTATTTTTAACTTGAAACATGAGACCTCCTGAGATAGATGTGAAGATTGAATGAATTATGTAAGTTAAGTACTTAAAACACAGCAAATACTATTTAAGCATGTATTATTAATATTAGAATGCTCCAAGCTGAGCATGGTGGTGCAAGCCTGCAATCTCAGCAAATAGCTGAGGTTGGAGGATGACTTTGAGGTCAGCCTAAGCTATATAGTGAATTCTGGGATAACCTGGGCTACATCTTGTTTAACACACACACACACACACACACACACACACACACACACTAATAAAAAGATTTTCCAAATACTAGACTAGAGAGTATACTTATAGGTCAATCTCTCTCTCTCTCTCTCTCTCTCTCTCTCTCTCTCTCTCTCCCACCCCCACTCTCTCTGTCTGAAAAAGTCTCATTTACTCTATGCTTGTCTCAAACTTGCTATGTAGCCGAGGCTGGCCTTTGAACTCCTGACCTTCCTACCCATAACTCCCCAGTGCTAGGATTGTGTTTACCATCATCCTTGGCTAAGAGGCTTATCCCCTATGTTCGACAGTAACTGCATAGATAAGATTTGATATTTATATACAGTACTGGGCAAGCACTGAGGTATCTTCTGGGGATTAACTGATGTTCATGGTTGGCATATGTCTATCCTCATGGAGCTTGCGTAGACCAGTGCAGCACAACACAGGTTTCCACTGGCTTCTCCAGATGAGGAGCCAGCTCCGAATTATGCAAGCTAATTATGTTTGGATACAGCCTGGTCCTATGATGGCTCTCAAGGCATGTTTTCACATCCCAACCTCACTTTTGACACCTTTATGGTTCTTAACTCATAACTGAGAGACAGATTTAAAAAATTATCACCTTCCCACTAGTTTTCCAGGGCTTACATATGCCAAACTCAAGATTATGAATTCATCTTGGAACTAGTGGGGCTATTCAGGATTTAAACTTCAGCTAGATAGGGGACAAAAGATCAGTTAGAGCACAGGCATATAAGTAGGATTTTAGGGAAGCACTAGATAAATGCTGACACCATTCCCATAAGTGGGGCATTGGCCTGCAGATGTTGCCTTAGTTAGGGTTTCTATTGCTGTGAAGAGATACCATGACCATAGCAACTCTTATAAGGAAAACATTGAGGCTGGCTCACAGTATCAGAAGTTTAGGCTATTATCATCATGGTGAGAAGCATGGCAGCATCCAAGCAAACAAACAGGTGCAGAAAAGAGCTGAGACTTTTCCATCTTGATCTGCAGGCAGCAGAAGTGAATGTTATACTGTATCTAGATTGAGCATTTGACACATCAAAGCCTGCCCACTATGATGCATTTCCTCCAGCAAAGCCACACCTACTCCAACAAGGCCACGCCTCCTAATAGTGTCAGTCTCTATGAGCCTATGGAGGCCTCTTTTAGTCAAACTACCACAGATGTGGATTAGACCATCACACCCCACCACAGGAAACCTGAAAAACTTGTCAGTGGGAAATTTCATTGGTTTTTTTTGAACATCATAATGTATACTTACATACCTCTTAGATATCTTTGTATGTGTATATATGTGTATGGTGTGTGTGTGCATGCATGTGTGTGTATGTATGTATGTGTATGAGCATAACCTATAGGTCACATGTGGAGGCTAGGGGACAACCCCATACATCACTTTTCACTTTTCACCTTGTTTGAGACAGGGTTTCTTGTTCATTTCTGTGTATGCCAGGTTAGGTGGCCAGTGAGCTTCCTTGGCTTATTCTGTCTCTGTCTCTTACCTTGGTATAGGAGAGCTGGGATAACAGATGTGTGCTGTTCCGCATGGTGCCCTTCCCCAGGCTCTAGGTATTCCAATCCAGGGTCTATTGCTTGCTTGGCAATGCTTTACCCGTTGAGCTATTCCCACACTGCTACTTATACTAATGTTGTAGGCACAGATCTGTTACTCACCTTGGTTCCTGATGCAACTGAGTACAGTTAACGTGAGATACAGGAGGCAGTGGCTAGCCTGACACTGCATATGTTGTATAGTTGAATTATATGAATAGGAGAAATACACTGTCAGAAACTGATACATTTCATGGTAAACACAAACCTCAAACATAGCCACTTATCAGCATTTTCAAATGTTATGTTCAGTACTTAGTCTGCGTGCTGTATTTTCTAAGACTGGCCATGCAGTTGGTTGGCATCCACCAACATCATCACAAACAGATGAGGCATACACTACACTTCATTCTGAAGGTAGAGATCTTGCTAGATGGCAGGCTCATTTCAGCACTATTGTAGAGTATGAGACACAGTGTTGCATATATGTCAGTTATGGACTGAAGTGTCCCTGGGCAATGCATGCCTGTGTTTCACTCATTGTTGCACCTAGGGCCCCAGTCCAGTATTAGCTGTTCTTCCTTGTTTCCCCATCTCCTAACTTTGCTTTCTTCTAGGATGGCTTTACTCATAGGCAAGTTTCCAGAGGTCATTATGAAGGGCCTGGGGGTTCTCTTCAAGAGAATTACATAGTAGCAAGAGATTACAGTCTCATAATGGAGAAGGCCTCGATAATCCTTCCTCCCTCCCTTCCTCTTTCCCTCCCTCCTTTCTTCCCTCCTTTTCTCCTTCCTTCCCTCCCTCCTCCTTCCCTCCCTCCCTCCCTCCCTCCCTCCCTCCCCCCTTTCCTCCCTCCCTTCCTTCCTTGCATTACTGAGGATTAGACCCAGGGACTCAAGCACACTAGACAAGCACTCTTCTATTGAACAACACTTTTAGCCTAGTTACTTTAGAAGCTGTCTAAAGAGGAGTTGTAACGGTCTACTTCAATCATATGTTCGTTTCTGAATCAAGTGCCATGAGCAAGGAGACACAGGACTCTTATTGGCCACATCAGGATGCACAATGATTAGATCAAGATTAACTGAAAAGAAGATGCAGATGTAGCTCGCGGGTGGAGGGCTTGCTTAGCATGCACAAAGCCCAGGGTTCAATCCCTAGCACCTCATAAAACCAGTCATGGGAATCATGGCTGTGTTCCTAGCACTTTAGAGACAGGATGATTAGAAGCTTGAGGCTATCCTTATATAGTTCAAATGCGTATATTCTGCATGAGACTCTATCCAAAACAACAACAACAACAACAACAACAACAACAACAACAAACAAAACAAAAGAAAAAAAACCAAAAAAGATAAAGCCAAATAACTGAGCTGGGTGGTGGGCATACTTGTAATCCCAACACTTGGGAGGCAGAGGAAAATGGATCTCTGGATTCAAGCCTGTAAGTTCCAGGACAGTTAGGGCTACACAGAGAAACCTTGTTTTGAAAAAAACAAAACAACCAAACGACCAGACACAAAAACCAACTAACTCAGAACACACACACAACACACACACACACACACACACACACACACACACACACACACACACACAAGTTTACTAGAGGTAATTGTATTTTATGATTTTCTGGATTTTTCTAACACATGTGCTGTTGTCTTAAAGTAAATTGCTTCCCCTCTCCCCCCGTATTTGTCACCTTTT
The DNA here is from genome assembly GCF_011762505.2 of Arvicanthis niloticus. NCBI lineage: Eukaryota > Metazoa > Chordata > Mammalia > Rodentia > Muridae > Arvicanthis > Arvicanthis niloticus. The sequence continues at coordinate 32,303,826 of NC_047670.1, forward strand.
CTTGCTGTGACTAAATACTTGACAAGAAGAAACTTAAAGGGGGAAGGGTCTTTCTTGGTTTTATGTATGATCTGAGGAGATACAAGCCATCATGGTGGGAATGGCATGATTGGCACATGGCTTCATGGCAGTGGAAATGTGGGATAGCTAATTTCTCACATTGCTGTGGATCTGGAAACAGAGACAGGACAGGAGGCGAGATCAAGCTGTACTCCTTCAGCTTCACCTCCAGACCCACTTCTTCCTAGGCATCTCTGCCTCCCAGAGCAGCATCGCTAGCTGGGGACCAAGTAGTCAAAGATAAACCAGCCTTTGGGGGACATTTCCCATGCAGATGGTAACAGTCACCCCATGAAAGAATTGAAGATAAACAAACAAACAAAAAACCTTATAAACTGTGTAACTTGTCCATTTAAATCTGCTTTACCTTAGATGCATCTTCCTTCAGTGGGTATGAGACCATCTTCAAAGGGGCAAAATCGGTTCTTGGGTCAGAGACTGAAAATTTTTTTTTTACTCCTTTTAAGTTCATAGCTTAGGTATACATAAATGTATAAACAGTTATACAGTACATGACACCAGCATTTCATGAAGAGGTAATCTGACAAAAATCATGTCTTTTTATAGGGAAATGACTTTACAAGGTTGGAGACCCTGACCTATTGCAATAAACGTGCAGTGGAAGGGGACTCTCTCTCATTTCAGCCTTTTTTTTTTTTGCTCCTGGTTAGCAATCTGTGCTTTCCCTAATGTGTTGTTGAAACACAGAGCCGCTGCAAAACCAGTGAGTCAAGCTCAAGGCAGTAAATGCCTCGTGCCCTTCCTGGAGGCTGAGTGGCCAGGCTCAGCAAGACATCAGAAGAGGAGCAGCTTTCCAGTTCGAATCTGGGAGAGTAAACAGGAACATCATTGCATGGGCAGTTTTCTTCTCAAAATTGTCTTCTTCTCACTGTCTTTGTTACTGTGTCAGCATAGCTTAGACAGCATGCAAGGTTTGGAGTCAAATAGTCCCTGGAATACCGTCTTCTTTCTGTCTAGTTGTGAAGTCTTGGACAGATTAACCCTCGAAGCTCCAACTTTGTTTTACAAATGAGCACAATACTCAGTATTTGCATGTAGGGCTGTGGAGGGCAGTCAACGCTATCATGTCTGGTTTATATTACGCTCTTAAGGAAATTACATTTCTATTCCTGTGTGTGTGTGCCTACATGTATATATGTGTGTGTGTGTACATGTATGTGTGTATACATTAAAAAGAAAATATAGTCATTCCTCAGTATCCATGAAGACAGACTCTAAAAGCCTTACAAATACTCAAAGTCGAGCATGCTAAAGTCCCTTAAATAAATACATTTTAAAAATGATCTCAACATGAGTATATAATACACACACCCTCCCATGTGCTTCAAATCATCTCTGAATTATTCACAGTACCTAATAGAGTAACGTAATTGAAATATTTGTTATATTATCTATCGAGGGAAAAAGAGAAAGGTGCATGTTCATTACAGATATAATTTTTAAAGTACTTTCTCTGCGTGGTTGGCTGAATCTGTAGCTGTGATCTGTGTTTTTAGGAGACTGAGCATATCAGCAACACTGACTGTACTAGTGTCTCATGGCTCTTCTAGAACTATCTGTGGATAGTCTGGCTTGTTGTGGACTTAAGGAAAGAGGCTCTGAATCCAGGAGAAGACCTAGAGAGGCCATGTGTATTAAAAGATCTTTGAATACAGCAGAAAGAAAAGAAATTCTGTTTCCTTTCTCTGTCTGTGCCAGGAGTTATAGGTTATACATTTTTAAAAGGGCGACAACATCAGCCAGCCAGTAACCATCGAGCCCAACACTCTATTCACCCATTCCTTAGATGGATCCTAGTGTACCAAGAAGACAAGGGGATTGGACATCTCCTAGTGTTAGACCTCCAGATTTCTCATTCATCCTCTATAACCCTTGGTATTTAACAAACTTTGGACACCTTCTTTTTCTTGGACACTTATCATTTCCCACTGATAAATTCTACAGTAGTCAGAACTAGTTCCATGCAAAGTAAACTTTCAAATTTTTACATTTGAGAAATAAATTGTAACATTTAAAACAGCTATTTTGTTACTGTGAGTACTGACAGTGACTTTGGCAGAGTCCATATCTTTTCAGAAGAGTAGAGCTTCTCTGATTAGTACCTAAATTCTCATCTAAGAATATTCTAGAATGCCCTGTGACTGTCTCTGCGGAGTTAGCTATTGACATCAAAAGGAGCAGGTGTTTTGGGCTTACAGTTGTCAGGGACTTTTTATTATTAGTGAATTAGTCATAGAGATTGCTGAGCCGTTGAGTTCATAGGTATTTACCTAGAACAATTAAGGTAAGTAGACAGCTAGGTATTCAGAAAAAAAAAAATCTGTACAATTGCAGAGCCACATACTTTAGGACAAGCTGAAAACAAATGAGACTATTACTCACTCGCTCTAGACTTTGAGAAAACTGCATCTGAAAACTGTTGCAGAACCCAAATAACTCTACTCAAATTGTCCCTGTCATGTCCTTGCTACCTACCCCAATGTTCTGGGTTCCAGACTGAAAGACACACACACACACACACACACACACACACACGCACGCACGCACACACACACACACACACACACACACACACGCACACACACACACTGCACATCAAGTCGTTACAGGACTAGGTGCATCCTCTCCCACTGAGGTCAGACAAAGCAGTCCATTTAGTGGTATGAGATCTAAAGGCACGCAGACAATAGGCTCAGGGGCAGCCCCTGGTCCAGTTGCTGGGAGACCCACATGACGACCAAGCTGCTCATCTGCTACATATGTGCAGGGAGCTTAGGTCCAGCCATGCTTGCTCTCTGGTGATTCAGTCTCTGGGAGCCCCCAAGGGTCCAGGATAGTTTACTCTGTTGGTTTCCTGTGCAGTCCCTGTTCTCTTTGGGTTCTTCAGTTTCTCCTAACTCTTCCATGAGACACCCTTAACTCCATCTAATGGTTAAGTGTGAGTTTCTGCATTTCTTTCCATGGGATGCTGGGTGGAACCTCTCAGAGGACAGTTATGCTAAGTTCCTGTCTGCGAGTATAACAGACTATCATTAATAGTGTCAGGGGTTGGTTCTTGACTGTGGGGGGTCTCAATTTGGGGGCAGTCAGTGGTTGGCCATTCCCTCAGTCTTTGCTCTGTCTTTGTCTCCGCACATCTTGTAGAAAAGATACATATTGGGTGGAAAGTTTTGTGGGTGTGTTGCTGTCCTTGTCCCTCCACTGGGAGTTCTGCCGGGCTACAGGAAGCGATCACTTCAGCATCCATATACTGCTAGGACTCTCAGCTAGCATAGCTCCTATAGACCTTCTGGGGCTTCCCTCATCCCAGGTCTCTGGCACATCTTAGAGACTGCCACCCCTCACTGCCAATCTCCTTTCTCTCTCTAACATGTTTTCCCTTCCCTCTCCCCTCCCCTTTTCCATCCAGTTCAGTTCCCTCCTCTCATCAACGCCCGGTATCTATTTTGTTTCCCCTTCTGGGAAATATTCAATCATCCTCCATTGGGCCCTCCTTGTCATTTGGCTTCTTCAGGTCTGTTGGTTATAGCATGGTTATCCAGTACTTTATGGCTAATATCCACTTATAAATCTGTATATACCATGCATGTCTTTTTGGGTCTGTTTTACTATGTAGCCCAAGCCGGCCTTCAACTGATGAGAATCCTCCTGCCTCACTCTCTCAAGTTCTGTGGTTACAGCTATGCATTGCCATGCTTAGCTCATCTGTTTTAGTTAATAGAGATGGTGTTGCTACCCAAAGCTGACATCCTGCCTGTAATTGAGCTGAAAGCTGTCACCTGTAGACACGTGTGTGCATACAGAAACTTCTAATCCCTCTTCTAAGGCGATAGTCCTTTAAATATGGAAGCAGCTGTCTTCTCCCAGGCCCTGGAGCGAGGAGAACGTGATGACTGTGCTGTTTATAGGGCTGTCAGTTATTATTATGATTCAGGACTCTGAGTGGCAGCTGAAATGTTCTCTTGGCTCTGGTGCCGTGACTGGGCTTCACATTCCTGCAAGTCGTTGTGGTGTTATGCACTACAGGTCGACTGTAGGACAAATGCCTATGGGTTTGATTTTATGCTGTGTGTAACTTCACATAAGGGAAGGCTGGCAATTTTCCTTCCCTCCTTTCATCTGTCTCTGTCTGTTTCCCTCTCCCTTCATCCCTCCCACCCCCGTCTCTCTATCTTTTTCTCTTCTTTTGTGATAGTATTTGAAGTGAATTTGGCTAAGTCGTCTAGGCTTCGTAGTCAGCTCTATCTTTGAATTTAGACTTTCCATTTTCTCAGTGTGGGAGGAGTAGGCAGAGTTCCTACCCTTTCCAGTTACTCAATCTCTTTTCTGTGAAGTAGGAAGAAGAGTTATTGTATAGGATCAATATTGATCTTTAATTAAAATGATATTTGTAAAGAAGGAGATGTATAAGGATCAGGTGTATAAAATCATGGAGGCAGCCAGCCAGCAGGAGACTCAGGAGACAAGAACAGTGTAGTTTTCATTTAAATCTGAAGGCTGGAGCCTTGATGGTGTCAATTTGAGATTAAAACCCAGCAAGCTCAAGGCAAGAAAAACTGCTGTCCCAGAAGGTCTAGACAGCTGGCAGAAGTTCCCTAGTTTGTTTTTGGGTCTATTTAGGCTTGATTCAGTTGATTATGGAGGCCTACACTCAGAAGACAGAACAATCTGCTTTACTGTCTCACCAAAAAGAAACACTTCCATAGACACATATAGATTAATGTTTGTTCAAGTGTGTAGGCAGTCATAGCTCAGTCATAATTAACAACATAAAAGATAATGGACATAAAGCAATTATTACTCATTTTTGTACAGTGCTTTTCTAAGAAGTAAGATACTCCAGGAAGAACTAAGACCAGGTTAGGAAGAGAATCCATCAAGGATGCTGTGGTGACTGACTTAATTATCTACTTGATTGGATCAGGATGCACCTAAGAGCTTTGTAAAGCACGCTAAAGCCTGTGTCCATGATGGTGATTTTAGAGGCAATTAAATAAGGAGAGGGCTCTGACTTAATCAATAGGTAAATTCCTTGATAGATTCACAATATGATGGCATGGTGGGGAGGAAATAAAAGGCAGAAAGAAGAGGTTGGGTTTTCTTGCAGGATATAGGTCAGTGGGGCAGTCGTGTTCTGAATTATGTGAGGTTCTGACTCTTTCCTGGCCTCTGTGAAATGAATGTTCCTGCCGGCCATGTCATTCCTACACAGTCAACTCAGACCTCTAAAACCAGTTGGTTCTGGTCAGTGACTTACCACAGCAACAGACACAAACCAGAACATGTGTTAACAGGATTTTATTGGGGGATAAAATCTGAAGATCAATTTCAGAACAATTGATACCATTATTATATTGAATCATCCAACTTGTGAACACACTGGTAGCTTTCCTTCACTATTTTCCAGCTTTAACAAGTGTTTCCATGCATGGTTTGGTAGATGTTTGCTGAGGAATTTTTCATCTTGAGAGCAATTGTAAGTGTCCATACATCTATTAATTTTTGCCAGTTGAATGAACACACATTTCACTATGATCTCATTTTGGGCAGTAAAATAAGTTTTTATTTGTTCACTTGTTGGCCATTATTTCTTGTGTTTTTGAACGTCTGCCCATGGTTCTTTATTCTTGAGAGTCATGTTTTCCAGTTTCCCCCACTGTGTGATGTTTCTTCCTGTTCGTAATTTATCAATCTTCTTATCATTCAGTTTGTTTGAGTTCAGTCTTTCCATGTAGCCCCAAATCCCAGGGGTCCTCTAGCACCAGACTTTCCAGTGATGTGGTTAGGGATCGAAGGCATGGATTTTAGTTTTTCTTTAAGGTGTTTTGTTAATGTGAACAACTTTTCAAACTTTAGTATCATTAAAGTTATCAATATTTGAACTTAAACTCAATTTTATATTATCCAGTGACCTAGTTATAACTTATTTAATTTATAAGTGAGCTTAATCAAGAGGATATTTTTATTGGAAATCATTCCAAGAGAGTAAACACAAGCTTCCTCATTCTTCTGGATAAGCAGAAGGAATTTCCACTCTGTGGTCTTTTCTAAGCCTGGGAAGATAGTTCAGTGGGAGAGTGCTTGCCTCAGATGAGTGTGGCCCTTGGTTCAATGCCTAGCACTGCAAAACCAGCAGAAAATAGCCCATGAAAGTGTAAGCAAAGGGAAAATTCAAAAGAAAACCTTTGTATATTTTCCTAATTATTTAATATTTGTAGAAGTTTTTTAAAGAAACAAAGCAAGACCATTTGTGAGTAGGCATTCTTCATCTATAAACTAATAAGAATGGGTTCTTGAAGCATAATAAGATAACCCATTGTCTAGGTTATGTCCAAAACTAAGGAATTTCTCTTCCACAAATTGTGGCAGTACCTGCCTTAGCCTTAAGTTACAGTAGAACTGAGTCTCAAATGCAAAGCTGGTATCTTTCTTCTATTAAATGAGGGGAATTTAGGGCTGAGAATGTAAGTAATACCTCTGGCTTGAGTTGTACCATTTAGCTTCCATATGAAGACTGGAGTAGCCCGTTGGCAAACACATTATTTCTTCATCTGGTAAAAAGATCTGGGTCTTTCATGCATATTTATGTCTGGAAAAAAAAATCAAACTCCTTTAAGTAAATGTGGTGTGGTGGATGCAAAGACAAATTTGTTAAACTGCTTGTCTCTTTTGCCAGCTACACTAGTGCAACCATCTTTTTTTTTTTTTTAATGATAAAAACATTTTGCTTTTTCAGTTTTTCAAAATTTCATACACATGTATGATGGATCTTGGTCATATCCCCCTCCTTTCCGGCTCCAGCTCCAACCTTTCCTGATAAATCTCTATCCCCAATTCATTTACTTTTGGCATAACCCACTGAATCCAATTAGTGTTGCCCACAAGCATGTGGGTGTATCACCCACTGGGGCACGGACAACCTACCAATGGCCACCTGTTCAAAGAAAAGTGGCTCTACCTTCCTCAGCAGCTATAGACTAACTGCCAATAATTCCTCAGCTTGGGGTGGGTATCAGGAACCTCTCTGCACTCCACGCTGGAACTTGGACCTGTCTGAGCTTGTGGAGGCAGCCACAACTGCTCTTAGTTTATGTGTGCAACTGCCATGCCATCTCCAGGAGACAGCGTTTCACAGCACATGTCCCTCTCTTTTGGCTCTTAAGTTCTCCTGTCCTCTCTTCCTCAATCTTCTCTGACCTTGGAGAGAAAGGTTGATACAAATATTGTCTGTGACAGAGTACTGACAGTCGCTTATTCTCAGCAGTTTGAACAGTTAGGAGTTTCTGCATTAGTTACTCCCCACCGCCATAAGTAGCTTCTCTGACCTGAGAACAGCAACAATCTATCAACATAAACATGAATAATTCCAAGGCAGTTCAACAATATGTCTATTTAACAAAACAACATCAATAGATTCTCCCTCCAGGGCTAATGACTTCCCCTAATCGTGGGTTTTAAAGATGATACTTACAGTACTAGGTGTGAATTACTTCCTGTGTAGTAGACCTCGGAATTCAATCTATACAGCAGTTGGGATCCCCACTCCATAGTCTTGCCGCTGTTGTACCAGTGAGCACTTCCTGATGATAGCTCAGTTCTTTGATTGTGATTTTATGCATATTGGTTTTCAATATACAACTTATATTTCAAATATTGCTATGTTGTCATTTTAATGTTAAGACATTAAACCAAGTAGGGATTTTCTGGTCTGGAAAAGAGCAAAAGCATGTACACACACACACACACACACACACACACACACACACAAACACACACAAATTACTTCTATTTTAGTATAAAATCCAGCAAAGATGAAGTATGGGAAGGATAAACTGTAGTATGAAACGTGTAGGACACTGAAAATGCCATAATATTTTCAAGGATTTATAAACCACATTAAGAATGTACTACCATCTTGGCTCTCTATGAACAGAGATGGGTTTCAACTCAGCATCCACAGACCTTTGTTAACTCAGGCATCCATCTGTTTTGTGGAGACAGGTTCCCTCTCCTCTTCCCCAGCATCCCCACAGTGGGTGGGCACCATCCATGATGGACAGATCCTGGGGGTTCCACATCAACAGCTTGCGGTCCATTATGGATCATTATGTGAAATACCGAACTATTGAAAAGACAAGTTACTTAACTGATCTTTAGGGGCAAAATCTTATTGTCACATAGAAACAACATGAAAAGCAACAGCAGCATCAATAACTACAGCAGCAGGAGCAGCAGCAACAACAACATCATCAACAACAATATCAACACATGAAGTAGACTTGGGGGAGAGCCCTGAGTCCTTCTTCAATTTTCTCTTTTCCAGATTAACATCTTACTTAACCAAAGGTCTCTGTAACATTTTTAGATTAAATACCTAGCCTAGGCTTATCTCACGTAGGTATACCAGGGCAGGAAAGCAGCCTTTGCACTTTCAGCTCATCCCAGGAAGATGACCCTTAATGACACTGTTGAGACCTTTCCTGGAAAGAATTTCCTGCAGGCTGAAGCTCAAGGCCGAAAGATTTTGTACAGACACCACTTTTTAAAGCGTACAGCAGGGTGAGTTGCCAGGTTGGCCTGAACCTGACAACACTTTGCTAACTGTTTCCAGAACCTTCAAGTCTGCTGCCAACCATTACTACAAATTTTTCCTTGGAAGAATGCATTTAAGGCAAGAGTTATAAAAAAAAAAAGATGGCAGCTTTGATGGAACTTTATTGTGTTCTTAGCACTAAGTTATCTGAACGACATTGAAATGGACTCCCACTGTTAAAAGTTCTGACAGTAACACATGCGCTTTTATGGTTTGCACTTTGCAGAAGTAAAATTCTTCTGTGAGACTCCAGCCATCGCTGACATTGTCATCCTGGTGGATGGATCATGGAGTATTGGGAGATTTAACTTCAGGCTAGTGCGGAATTTCTTGGAAAACCTGGTCACAGCATTCAACGTGGGCTCAGAAAAGACAAGAATCGGTAAAACTTTTGGGCCCTTGAAGCTAGTTGCTATTGAAAATTTCTGGGGAGATTCTTAAAAAATTAAAAATCCCTTTACGTAGTTACCTTCAAAGTTACAGGATCAACTACATGGTTGTTCCTGAAAGCAGATTTTCAGATCAGTAAATATCTATTCTTAACAATTTTATATTATCCCCATTAAAATTTCCAATTGATGCCATCATTTACCTGATTATTGAATATGTTAATTCTTTGGAAACTCTCCTCTTTATTATAGGTAATAATAAAGCTTTAGAACATAGTTTTCATAAGAGCTTATCACACAGTCATCTGTATTTAAAAGAAACACCCAAGTCCAGGGAAATGTTGAATCGAAAAGTTGGAAATAATATTTTAGCAATGTATCTTTGTCAAGGTAATTCTAGTTAAGATAAAAAGATATTAAAAAAAACTCCTGTAAATCTTTGTGTCATATTCTGAGCAACATGATAATATATTCTCTATAAAAGTTTTATAGTTATAACTTTTAAGTAGTCACTAAGGACTAACATTCCTTTGAGGAGAAGACAACAAATAAATCTAGAATTTTTATCTATATATGACCTACCCTTTTCTTTTAAATGCCAAATACCTTATTATTTGATAGCTTCTAAATAACTAGAAAATATGTAAACTCCCTCCACTTCCAGATGCATACACCTAGAATTCTGTAGCTGATGCCAAGAATTCTCTTTGAAAGCCCACAGCCAGGTGAAGAAAAGAATGTTAGACAGATGAGGCCCTTACTCAGCCTGCTTTCTTGCATAATCCTGAGATCTGAGTAGCACATAACTTATTGGGGTGCTTTTCCTTCCTTCTTTTCCAGGCTTGGCACAGTACAGTGGGGACCCCAGAATAGAGTGGCACTTGAATGCCTTTAACACAAAAGATGAAGTGATTGACGCTGTCCGAAGCCTTCCATACAAAGGAGGAAATACCCTAACAGGTATGTTTTCTTCAGTGCACATTCTTAACTAAATATCTTGCCAAAGAACAATTTATTACTTTATTTTGCTCCTTTTAAAGAGATGACATAGTGTTTTCTTTCTTCTTTCCTTCATTTCTTTGTTTCTTTTTTTCTTTCTTCCTTACCATGCAACATTAAACAATCTTAGATGGTGACTTTATCAAACAGCATTAAGATCCAAGCCAAACCAAGCCAAGCCAAGCCAACCAAACCTAATCCAATCCAATCCAATCCAATCCAATCCAAAAGTATATTGATTTTATACCTAGATTCTGAGGAATGATGATAGAAAAGCATTAAAAATTATTGTTTTCCACAGTTATTACATTTTCTTTTTTTTTTGTTTTTGTTTTTGTTTTTTTTTCGAGACAGGGTTTCTCTGTGTAGCCCTGGCTGTCCTGGAACTCACTCTGTAGACCAGGCTGGCCTCGAATACAGAAATCCACCTGCCTCTGCCTCCCAAGTGCTGGGATTAAAGGCGTGCACCACCACCGCCTGGCTAGTTACTACATTTTCTTTATAAGTAGAAAACTTGCTATGTTCAGTATGAATGGTACAATTTATAGCACACAATAGCCTTGAATCTGAACCCAGAGTTGCAGGCAGCACTCATTGTGTTGCATGATGGTATACACAGTACCATGCACATGCTAAGTGTCCAGATGTAAGGCTGTCATGATGCACTGTTTGATATAAAGTGGGTAAGTGCAATCAGAAACACCTCAGACTCACTGCATATTATTTGTTCATCTTTCTATTGAGGGTGAATCGTCACACTCAAGGCTGTCTTATTTTTAATTAATGATTTTTCATTACCCTTATTTGAAACGTTGATTACTAATTTTTATGAAAATATTTAAAGACTTTTGACCCACTTGTATTTCTGACAACTATAACAATATTTACATTAAAATTATCTGTAGCATGAACATAAGTGATTTGTATCAATGTGGCTTATTTTATTTTTATTTTTAGTACACTAATTAGTTTAATGGATAAAGTAGACCAATATGCAATGACAATGGAGCAATACAAAGAGAAAGATGGAAATCCAATTAAAAGATCCAAAGGAAATACTAGCTGTAGGAGGGGAACAAAACCCAAATAAACACCCACTATAAAACAAATGAGGAACATATTTGGTGGAGTTAGTGGACTGGCTGTGGCTCATGGAGAATCTCTAAGTTTGATGAACTCCATACAGAAAGCAAGGGACACCAACACCAGACATCCAAGGACTGTAGAACAGCTAGAAAGACACATGTGGTAACAAGAGATAACCAGAAGAAGAGAGACAGAGGAAGGCTTAATTCTTGAAACAATAATGGCTGAGAATTTCCCCCAAATTAATGTCAGGCACCAAACTCTGTTGTCTTCCTCCTCTTCCTCCTCCTCTTTCTCTTCCTCCTCCTCCTTTTCCTCCTCCTCTTTCTCTTCCTCCTCCTCCTCTTCTTCCTCCTCCTATTTCTTTTCCTCCTCCTCATCTTTTTCATCTTCCTTCTCCTCTTCCTCCTCCTCCTCTTTCTCTTCCTCCTCCTCATCTTCTTCCTCCTCTTTCTCTTCCTCCTCCTCCTCATCTTCCTTCTCTTTCTTCTCCTCCTTCTCCTCCTCCTGTTTCTCCTCTTCTTCCTCCTCCTTCTCCTCCTCCTTACCTTTCTCCTCCTCCTCGCTCTCCTCTTACGTCTTCCTTTTTTTGTGTGTGCTGAGGATTGAACCCAAAGCTTCTCAGGCTAGACAAGGGTTCTTTCACTGAACCATGTTTCCAGCCCTATTTGAACAGATTTTAACCTTAGAACAGCTGTTGCTTTTCACTAGCGCATGGCTTGGAGGCTCAGCTTTAGCCATGAAGATCTTATTAAGGATTTCTAAATAAACCGTTGGCCCCTTAATAATTAATTGCCTTCCCAATCTGAGGCATACTTTAGTGGAATTGTTAATAGCCATGAAAAGTTATTAAACACAGAAACATTATTGTATGGTTTCTTATTTCTTTCCAGGTAAAAAGTGTCTCAAAGGCAATAGCTTGGCTTTAGAACTCAGCCAGGCACACAGACCAGTGGTTAGCTCCATGAGGCAGGGGTGAGGCTCTAGAGTCAATCCTTGGTTTTGGCCTCCCAAATGAACAAGTAAACAGATAAGATCAGTGAGAGGGAAAGGAGGAGTCTTATCATCTAACTTAATGCTTGACCCTCAACAAGACTCCAGTAAATGTTTGGAGAACAGTTTGGTGGTTTAAAAGATTTCTTGCAATAAAGATGCCTGTTGCTTTGCATATTTTGAAAGAAGAGAAAGAAAAATAAAGAAATAAGAGATTTCTTAAAGTATTGCTAGAGACAAAAATGTTTATTAAAGATTCATCCAAGAGAAATATAGTTATTATTAGGATGAATCAACTGTATTATTTTTCAGTAGCTCTGCTGGTATTGTTATGTTTGGCATTCCCTGAGGAAAAGTCCAGGGAAGAATCCAGAATGTTTTATCCTCTATGCTGTACCCCTGATGCAATAGCAGGTTTGTTTTATTACCTTTATTCTAGTGGATTTGGCCTTTTCATCAGGTTGCTGTGAAAAAGAAAGCTCACATCTAATAAAAATCCTTTTAGCGCTACTCACCACGGGGATACACTTTGCAAACTAGAAGACTTTAATTAGAGACGCTTGCTTTGTGTTTATTTCTCCCAGGTCTTGCTTTGAACTTTATTTTTGAGAATAGCTTTAAACCAGAAGCGGGATCGAGGAGTGGCGTTTCCAAGATTGGCATTTTAATCACAGATGGAAAATCCCAAGATGATATTATCCCACCATCTAGAAACCTTCGTGAGTCTGGTGTAGAGCTGTTCGCTATAGGTATGGATACATTCATTAGATTTTGCTTTATAATTTTATTTGTTTTTTTGTTTGTTATTTAGTGCATGAATGGAGGGGTGGGGTGTGTATGTGCTTGCGTGCATGTGTGTGTGTGTGCGTATGTTTAGATAATAACTTGTGGGGGTCACTTCTCTGCTTCTACCATGTAAGTCCCGAGAAAGTGCACACTTATAATAGCAGCACTAGGGAGGGAGGCAGAGGCAAGTAGGTCTCTGAATTCGAGGCCAACCTCATCTACAGAATGAGTTCCAGGATGACCAGGACTACACAGAGAAACCTTGTTTCGATTAAGAACCAGAGTGAAAAAAATATGAGGATGGAACTCACTGGGCTTGGTGGGAAATGTGTTTCCCCTCCGAGCCATCTAACCAATCCTGTTTGTTTTTAAGACAGGTTCCTGTCTCTGTTTGAGTGCTGGGATTACAGATGCAAACATACATGGTTGCAGTGTGTTGCTATGTGTCTCTAATGGTTCAGGTTTCATTGCAAACATAGGCTTATGCCACTCAATGCACTGCACATCGCTCTGAGAGTCAAGCCTGAGCGCTTTCTTTATCTGGCTTGCCATCTGAGTCCAGCTTCTTGTGTCTAAAATAAGAGTGATTCTGTCACGTAAGCCACCGTGTTTGGATCCCTAAGACAAATACTGAGCACAAGATGAAAAAGCATATAGTGACATGCTAAAGATAGTCACATTCGTTTCCATTTAATTCCCCATGACTTGTTTTGCAGGGTCCGTTTGTAGCTCTCTTTGCTAGTTGAACAAGAAGAGACCTCCTCTCACATATCCAAGGAGTTAGAAGTCCTGTAGCTATTAAAGACGTGCAGTGTTACTGACTTAAAAGCTATCATTTTATGAAAACAGATATATACAACAGATGGAGAATAATTACAAAATATTTACATGATAAGCTTTGCCTTCGATTGAAATGTTTACAGTTTCTCTGGCAAGAGGAAGGTCTTCTGCTTAGTAGAGACCAATAAACTTTGGCAGGAAAAAAAAACCCCTGATTTCCAAGGACAGTGAAACATTAATCAAAATGATATAGCAAATCCCTCAACAGGGCTCTGAACACACTTGAAGTCTCCTGTTCTGAGTGGCCCACTTAGTTATATTTCACACAGTTAATTATTCTGTTGTCAGTCTTTAGTCTCACTAAGATGTGCTTATTAAGATCATGCTTCAGTCTTTTCATGAGCTTTCTGTAAGACAGTTCTCCATGACAAGAGAATACTTTCAGGTTTTGTAGAGGTCACAAGAGGTAACAGTGGGTGCAGGACTGAAATTGACTCCAGACTTCTAAGCCTACTGTCTCAGTTAGGGTTTCTATTGCTGTGAAGTTGGGGCTGGCTTACAGGTACAGAGGGTTGGTTCTTTATCATTATGATGAGAAGCATGGTGACATGCAGGAATGCAGGAAGACATGATGCTGGAGGAGCCCAGAGCTCTACAACTGGATCAGCAGGCAGTTGAGAGAGAGCCTTTTTTTTTTTTTTTTTTTTTTAAAGACAGGTTTTCTTTAATTCATTCTGTAGAGCGGGCTAGCCTCGAACTCAGAGATCCACTTGCCTTTGCCTCTAGAGTGCTAGGATTAAAGGCATGTACCACCACTTCAGGCATAGAACTAATTTATTATCAGTGTCTGACATGTTTGGCAGTAGTTGCAGAAACTGTTAACACTATGTTCTTTGTTTCTTTCCCGACTCCCTGCAAGCTCTCTATAAACAAACAGTGAACCATTACATGGTAAGATTGTACCTTCATTGCTTCTTCACAAAACCCCACCCGGTCCTCGACACTTTCCAAGAGCTCTGTAAATGACCCTGGTCTAAAATATTTTCAGAGATAGCACTATGACTCTTAGCATGGAAAATAAAAAGGCTCATAAAAGATGCATCTAAGAGAAGCATATCATCTTTGTTCAAGTAAGCAGAGGATATTGTCTTGAACTATATAACTGTCATTGCTCCGTTTTTCCATTCGTAGAAGAGAGACTAGAAGAGTCCCAAGGGAAAAAATACAAAATGCCTAATATTCAAACTTTACTCGAGTAGTTTTAAATCCATGTTGTTTGCATGCCTGTGTTTGTGGATGGTGAGGCGAGTACTGTATAACAGTGGTATGCATGACCCATCTCGTACCTGGTTTTCAAGAGCTAGTTATGTGCATTGCATCCCTCATCTGCTTCTTTTGACCTTGCATACGTGTTTGACATTAGTCATAAGTATCTATATAATAGAAACTGGAAAACACTGGAAATACACACGGGAACATGACTGCTAAGTATTTTGCAACATATTCGAGTAACATAGGAGGGCAATAAACGATGTGGGCATTTTAGTCTTGGAAACTGATTCAGTTACTTGTACCAGGCATTAACATTTATTACTCTGAAGTTGAACAGTGCATCTTTCAGAGCTGCCAACGGGAGGAAAAAAATACTTAGAAACCACTCAGACTCGCTGCTTGGTTTGCGGGTTATAGAATGCTTTATTCAAGAATTACTAGCTCCACTGTGTGCCAGGCATTGTGGTGCATTCTGGGACGCGAGGAAGAGCAGAACAAAACTCCTGACGGCACGCATTCCTTCCAAGTCATCACATCAATTTCCTTCATTTTCCACACACTTGCCGCAGTCAAACTATTTTATTCATAAAGATGGGGAAGTACAAAGATGAGAGGGGGAGAGACGGACTTTCTTCTGGCATATTCTATCAAGTGTGGACTTGCACGGCACAAGAAAGCATTTTGTTTGCTAAGTTGCTTCAGCACACACTCAGTGTTATACTGACTCAGATGTGTATTGTAGAAGTCCCTTGGCCAAGAAACTCAGATACACATTTCTTTATGTCCCACATCCGGTTTTTAAAAAGCCTCTGCAGAGGAGTTAAGCTGATGGGGGATTATCTTTTGTGTTTATCCTGAATTTTATGCTTTTGTTCATAATCCCTAGAAGAGTGTTTAAACAAAATTTAGTGAATTCATCCAGATGTTATTTGGACTTCTCTTGAAACTACCTGGAAGCAAGCAGTATTCTTTATCTTAAGCCTCCTAATGCACATAATTTGGTGGTTATTAAAGCTTTGTTACTTAGTGTTTGGAGACTGAAAGATGTGTAATTGCCCCAGGCAGGCATATAAGAAGTCATCTGTGCTGCTCCAGGCCACCTCTTTAATACCCGCATATGATTGACACCATCTCTCTAACATGCATCTGAAGTGGCTCTTTTTTAATACCCACAGATGATTGACGTTACAGGGATTTCTAAAGAAAGCCTCCTTATTTGCTGGCTCTTGGAAAAGAGAACTCTCCCTTCACACCCATCAAACGTAATCATCTTTTCTATCTCTGACTTCCTTTGCTCTTTGTAATGCCCCCTCTGAGAGGCAGTGTGGTGTGATGAAACTGCAGCAATAGCCTTTCTAGTTTCGTGTCCTTCAGAGAAGTTCACTGTGTGTGTGTGTGTGTGTGTGTTAAGGCAGAAAGAGCTGTGTAACGCTGTTGTGAGTGTTGAGTGAATGTATTGATGACCATGAACAACACAGTGCTTGGGGCACAGTCAGCATACCCCAAGCCTCTGCATCCCCTGCGTCCTCTGCATGCTCTGCATCCTCTGCATCCTCTGCATCCTCTGCATCCTCTGCATCCTCTGCATCCTCTGCATCCTCTGCATCCTCTGCTTTTTGCCTTACTAATCTGTATTATCTTCAAGACACTCAGCATTCTGCTCGGCCTGTGGTGATGGAGTTCAGTAGCAACTGGAAGCCATAGAACTTCCTAAATTTGATTCATCAAAAATTGCTGAGGTCACTGGGCAGTAAATGGTGTTTGAGTCCATTAAAAATATCCTCTCCCACATTTTCCTCCGGCTTCGTACTGCATAAAATAATTATGTCTATAACATTTCCATTCTAGCAGTATTTCTCAATTTTAATTTTTGAGGTCCAGTATCTCTCACTCTAGCTCAAGCTAGCCTGGAATTCTCACTATGTAGCCCACGCTGGCCTTGAACTATGGCAATCTTTCTACTTCATGACTGATAAGACTATAAACAGTTTTCTGAATGTAAATAAACTTATTTTTGCAGAAGTTTCAACCTGAAGATTGATAGTTTATGGCACTGGTTTAGTTCTTCCTGATTCTATAATATTTGTGCAAGAAGAAGTTATATCAAAGTTAATTCTCCTGTCGGTGTGTGTTGTGAAAAATCGGTACCTAACTATTTAGGAAACATCTCACATGAAACATCCCCCTTTTTCTTTTTCTTATGCTTTTGAGATGGGACCTCACCATGTAGCACTGTTTGGTCTAGAGTTCACTCTGTAGACAAGCTGGCCTTGCATTCACAGAGATCTACCTGCCTTTGCCTTGCAAGTGCTGGGACTAAGGGTGTGCGCCATGGCACTCTGCTACATTTTTCCTTTTGTAATTAAAAAAATTATTCAATTGAATAAATACTGTACATTCAATATATTTATCCAAATCCAACTACCCGGCCTTTTCCCCCTCTTCTTTTGTGACTCTCCTTTTTTCCCTTAGAAAGTCTGGTTTGTACTTTCATGTATTTACAAACAGGATTTTATATGTACCTATGTACCTAAAATCTAGGGCAATAAATGAGAAAAAAAATACATTATTTGCCTTTCAGAGACTGGCTTAATTAATATGATTGTCTTTATTTGTATCCATTTTTCCTGTAAATGACATAACTTCATTCCTCTCTGTGGCTGAGAAATACCGTGTTGTGTGTATATGTCACATTTTCTTTATCCCGTTCAGTGTCATTGGATGTACAATGGATCCACTCATCTGAGTAGAGGATGCTTTGACTGAGTGGGTTAGCCCCCTACAGTTGCATCAGTATCACCATCCTTCCTGTTATCCTCAATGACAGGGGTTAAAAATGCTGACCTGAGTGAGCTGCAGGAGATTGCCTCTGAGCCAGACAGCACCCATGTGTACAATGTTGCTGAGTTTGACCTGATGCACACAGTGGTGGAGAGCCTGACCCGGACTGTGTGTTCCAGAGTGGAAGAGCAGGACAAGGAGATTAAAGGTAAGGGAGGACAGAGAGACCCAATGGATGTGGGCATCGCAACCTGCATGGGTATGGCACTGTCTACACAGATCTATAACCACACACACACACACACACACACACACACACACACACACCACACACACACACACAACACACACACACACACCTCTGTATACACAGCACTGCTGCTGTGGACACTGAACCATAAAGGGGAGAAAACATGTCCATGCTCACAGATCTTTCACCATGCACATTAGTCAATTATTGTGGGCACAGGTCTACCACGGGACTATAAAAATTCCCATTTTCAAGTTTTCTTTCTTTCTTTCTTTCTTTCTTTCTTTCTTTCTTTCTTTCTTTCTTTCTTTCTTCCTTCCTTCCTTCCTTCTTCCTTTCTTTCCTTTCTTTCTTTCTCTCTCTCTTTTTTTGTTTGTTTTGTTTTTTTGGGAAAGGGTTTCTCTGTATAGCCCTGGCTGTCCTGAAACTCACTCTGTAGACCAGGCTGGCCTCAAACTCAGAAATCTACCTGCCTCTGCCTCCCAAGTGCTGGGATTAAAAGGCGTGCGCCACCACTGCCTGGCTCAAGTTGACTGTCTGTCTGTCTGTCTGTCTGTCTGTCTGTCTGTCTTTCTTCCTTTCTTTTTTAAAATTTATTTTATATATATGATGAGTACACTGTAGCTGTCTTCAGACACACCAGAAGAGGGCACCAGATCTCATTACAGATGGTTGTGAGCCACCATGGGGTTGCTGGGAATTGAACTCAGGACCTCTAGAAGAACAAGCAGTGCTTTTAGTCGCTGAGCCACCTCTCCAGCCCCCTCAAGTTGACTTTCTTAATACTCTGTTTTCTTTCCAATGCCTTGTGAAGGTAAGGGACACTTGCTTTGACTAGGAGTGGTTTTCTCTGAAGTGTTAGCATTTAGACTATTTCATTTTTTCAAGGCAAATGCTCAGTTTAGCGGTTGATTGTGCACTCACATAAGTTTGTAAGGAACAGTTCACGAAGAGCTAGCATCGTCTTTCCCAGCTTTAACCTAATGGCAGCACCTTGCAGAGCCACCCTAACTCTAGCAGGCTATGAGCAACGGTAGAGTCAGGATGAAAAACATTCCCATCACAGGAATGCTCCTGCTGCTCTTCCTACTCCCACTTAGCATCCTCTTATCATCGTCTTGCTAAATCCTGACAGCCAATAGTCTCCAGATATCTATGTATGAATATACATAGACATATGTATACTCATGTCAAAACAATTATACAAATAGAACTATCCAGTATTGAGAGTTGAAATTTTTCATGCCGAATAATTCTCTGGAGATTGTTCCAAATGATGTGTGTATCAGTGGCTCTTTGTTTTCATTGGTACAGATGTACCACCATTTGTTCAAGCATTCGCAAAAGCTGTCGTGAATATTTGTTTATTGATTTTTGTGTAAATGTAGTCTTTAATTTCTTTGGAATAAAGCCCAGGTGGGCAATGACTGAACAGTATCTTGGGTCCACGTTCAGTTTATTTTGGTTTTCATTAAGAAACTGCCATAGAGTCTAGAAATGTGTGTGCCAAGTGGCAACATGTGAGTGACCCAGTTTCTATGCATTGACTCCAATATTGATGTTCTTTCTGGTTTTGTTTTGATTTCAGCCGTTCTGAAAGGTTTATGGCCATACAACACGGTGGATTTTGATTTTCATTTTTCTCATGGCTAGTAATGTTGAGCGTTTCACTTCCTTGGGTTTTATTTTGTTTGCCCTCTGTGGAGAAACGTCTCTAAAGATACAACTAGAACAAAAGCATGAAGCATTCTCCAGTTGAACTTTGTGTGCCAATGTCAGTTAGATATAATTCTGTAGTAGTTTTATCTCAGGCTCTTTGGCCTGTTCCCTTAGGTCACATTGTCTAATTTTCTTCCAGTAATACATTTTTAATTTAGGTAGCTATGTAGTAAGTCTTTAAGTTTTATAGATTTGAGTTTTCTCATTTCATTATTATTATTACTATTATTATGATTTACAGTTTTATTTCTTTGTGCATGTGTGTACTGTGACTTGTAGGTAGAGGTCAGACACAGCCTTTGGGAGTTGATTCTCTCCTCTCCTCCTACTTCATTGAGGTCATATCACTCTTGTTTCTGGTGCTGTGCTACTGGAGGCTGGCTGATCGAGATCTTCCAGTCTCTTCTTCTGTCTTCACCTCCCATCTTGCTGTAGGGATGCTGGGTTGCACATGTACTCCAGCACATGCTTGGTTCTCTGGGGGGCTGAGCTGGGTTGTTAGACTTGTGAAGCTACAACACCTTTGCCCATTCACAACCCTTAGTTATTCTAAGTTCTAAAATACTCTTTCTGTTTCTTTATTTCTTGATTAAATATTAGTATATCTTTATTCTATAAAATTTTTACTTGGGTATTGATTGAAAACGCTTATATAAATTGCCAGTTACCAAATATTCACTTGGTAAAAGGATCATTTTCAGATTATTAAGAGTATCCAGTTTATGAATGTCTTCATATAGTTAGGTATGATTTGATTTCTTCCACTAACATTTTATATATTGTAGGACTTACGAGCCCTCTCTGCTTATTTACTATAAAGGTTTACTTAGGATTGTACAAGTTATTTAGCTTCATATGAATAATTTTGGTTGAATTTTTAAAATTTCAACGTCCACATGTTTATTTCTTGTAAATAGAAATGGATTTGATTTTTGGATATTTATTTTGTATATTATGTATATGACTTGATATTACTTACTAGTTTGGGAGTTTTCTTCTGGATTTAAATTTTTTTATGTAGAAAAATCATATAATTTACAAATGTAAATAATTTTTCTTTTTTTCTTTTTCCAACTTTGATTTCATCTTCTTGCCACATTGCATTTGCTATGATCTCTCATGCCAAGTTGCATGTGACTATTGCATCGGTGGGATATTGCTACCTTACTCTATCCTGTAGAAAAAGCATTTTGATATTCAAGGAATCTGTCCATTTCATAAATGTTGTAGAACTCGATAGCGTTTTTGATGTCTGTAGGGTCTAAAGCAGTGGTTCTCAAACTGGTGTGAAACATCCCTTTCACAGGGGTCTCCGAATACCATAACAAAACACAGATATTTACATTATTATTCATGACAGTGGCAAAATTATAATTATGAAGTTGCAACAAAAATAATTTTATGGTTGTGGGGTCATCACAACATGAGGAACTGTGTTAAAGGGTTGCAGCATTAGGAAGAGAATTACTGGTTTATAGTTATGGCTTCAGCTTCCTTCCTGAGTGACATGTACACAATTATCTTACTTTCAGCCATTTTTCTTTACTATGATTGTGTGTCACAAATAGTGTTACCATTTATTTCTCCACATATAATAGAATCACTATCATATGTGATAGTTATAAAGCTAGAAATTTTATAATTCCTGTTTAATTCATCAATAGCATTTCCTGGACAATGTCTCCTATAGTTCAGGCTGTTTATGCATTTGCTATGTAACTGAGAATGACCTTGAACTTCTGACTCTCCTGCTTCCATCTCCCCAGTGCTGGGGTTGCAAGTGTGTGCCACCATGTCCAGTTTATGTGGTTCTGGAGATTTGACTCAGAGCGTCCTGAATAATAGACAAGCACTCTGTCAACTGATCTACATCTCCAGCTCATACTAAATGTAATTTAGAAAACTTGAAGGAATACATTTTATTATGCTCCCTTCATCCTATGTTTTCTTTCATTTTTCATTTGTAATAACCTGGGATTCCTTTTTTAAAATTAATTTTATTTCCAGTGAGAGAGTACCACACCTTTTTAGCTCTTTTAAGGACAGTCTGCTGGTGATAAAAACCTCTTCTATTTTCTAAGAGAATCTTGGTTTTCCCTACATTGCTGACACTTGTATTTATTGGATGTTGAGATCTTGCTAAACAATTTTATTTCTGAACCTTCAAGCCGAGTTGTGTCTCTTCTGCTTGGTTTCCAGGGTTTATAAATTGTTTTTCTTCTTCAGATAAGGAGCATATTTCTCTCACTGTTTTAAAGATTTTTTTTGTCTGCTTTGTGTTCAGTGTTCAGAAGTTGGACTGTGGTTAGCTGAGTGTGAATTCTTGTGGATCTGTCTTGTGCACAGTGATTTTTGTTTTCACAAGTACTGTTTGCATGCGGACTTTGTTTTCATTCCCTTTTAAGATTTTGATGTGATGAATTAAAGGTATTTTCTTGTGTTTCCAATGTACTTGAGTCTCTGTTACTATCCCCATTAGTTCTTTAAAGAAAGCAGTTCTGAGATAGTTTATGTAGCAACTGTTTTGGAACTACAGTCCAATTTGGCCTTGAGTTAATCCTATAGCCAGGATTCAAGGACCTTGATTTCCTTGGTCTACCTGTATCTGCGTTCAGGTGCTGAGTGTGCAGGCATGGACCCAGGGTGTTGAGTCTGATTGTTCTCTCTTGCTAAGGTTGGCCATTTCTGTGCTAGCAAACAAGCCTGCTGATTTCCCCCTCTGTCCACGTGCTTCTGTTGAGCCTATTCATTAATTTTCGTGTTGACTGTTTTCTTTTGTTTTCTGAGAGTTTCATGTTGTCATTGGCTTCAGCTGTGTTTTTCATTGTCCATTTGTACTACAGTGTTCCACGAGGGCTGCACGTCTGATGCCATCCTGCCAAGAGTGGAGAGTAATACTTCATTTTTGCTAGTTAGGTTTAAAGCATGGGTTACTTATTTTGCCTACTTTCGTTTCTTGGGAAAAAAAGGGCTACTCACTGGCCTGCCATTCATAGCCACCTTTTTAGAGAAGCAGAAGTCCCTCATTTTTGTCCCCCGATATGGCTTCTACTAACAGTTCTGTGGGAGTGGCCTCCATATTGAGGCAAAGCTGGGAAAGACCTGATAGACTTTTGTGTGTCCCCAAGTGAAGGAGCAGGCTGGGTTGGAAGTTAGGCAACACTGCTGTCACAGATAGGGATGGGGGAGGAGGGGTTTTCTGACTCCTTCATTCCATTTTGGCTTGGATGGAGGGATGGGGGTAGATGTGACATAGTATGAAAGTCAAAACAGGGTAGAATTTGGGAAGCTTGTTTTAACATTGGTTGTCATGGGTTATAGTATCAGAGAGTACAGTTGTTTTCCGTCGTGTGTGTCTGGAGTTACTGCTGAAAGTTTTCTGTCTTTGCATGCTAGCCTTTTCCTGGTCTTTGGCTAGAGAGAAAAGTCTTTGTTGGGATAGATTTTGTGTGAATACGCTGGTGTTTCTATGTTGCCAGATACCTTTACTTTCCAGTTAAGGACATTTGAGCACTAACAAGAAAGGAAAATGACTTCTATGGTGTTTCTTGGGTCCTGCAGTGCCTCTTGTCTCTGCCTTTTTTTCTCTCTGACTGCAGCACCTTCTTATGCTTGTCTTGTACATATCCTGATTTTAAGTTGCACTTAGAGAAGGTACAGAAAAGTACACATACTCTGTCTTCTTAATAAAAAATCCATCATTGTTGTCCAATCCTTGCTCTCTCACTACATCATTGGTCTGTGGGTTACACATGGATCATAGGATCTGGGAAGAGGGACAGTATCAAGGTCTTATTTTTAAAGTTTGGTTTTATTTCTTGCCTCTGTTGTATGTAGAAGAGTTTCATTATTATGTTTGGCTCATTTTCCTTCTCTCATCTGTCATTCTGTTTTCCTCAGAACAGATCTCTTGGGACTGGGTTGGACACCCAAGCTGTAGGATTGTGAACAAATTTGTCTGACCTCAGAGTGAGGCTATTTCAGATCTGAACTCTTCTCATGTAGCCTTGTCTACAGTCAGACAGACAGACAGTCAGATAGACAGACAGTCAGACACACACACACACACACACACACGTACATGTACTTGATAAAAAAAAAAAAAAGCATATAATACCTACAGTGTGCAATAGTTTTCTCATCACTGTAGTTACTGAAGTTCTTTTGGGTTCCCTAAAAATTTGGAAAATTCTAACAATCAATCTCTTCATTCTTCTTTTCATGTTGTGTTTCCCTCTCTACTGAGCTCTTACACGCCCTGAATTGTTATAGAACCATTTAACATGCACATGGCACACGTGTGTCTGGCACAGAGTGATTATTCAGTATGCGTCAGTTTCTTTGTGCACTTTTACATTTAGATATCGATCGTTTGTGGGCAGGGCATCCTCAGTGTAGATGCCACGTTCTCTGATGCAGAAAAATATTTGTAAGGAGCCTGATGCATTCTCAGCTCTGAGAGCTGCTCCTCGTAAGAGCTGGTCTAACTGTGGGGAATTACATGGCACCTCTAAGACACCCGGAAGAGAGTCTTTGGATGTGTGCCCACTCACTTAAGTGCCTGTTTTCATTGTTTATTAATAGTCCTTGTCAGAGTTTCTGAGGATTAAGGATTGTGTTTTATGTCAGTTTGGTTACTAAGAATCTACTTCAGTGAATGGCTTCTAATGGACAGTAAATGTTTTGAATGCACAAATGAGTACAAGGATTAGTAACGAAGCCAACTTTTCCACAGAGCAGATTCTTAGTGGGCACCATAGCTCCAAGAGTCACTCCTGCCTAGTGGCTTCTCTTACATTCATTGGAATAACTTGGGAGATGAGATTTATTTGGTGTATTTCTTTCATTTAGCCTCAGCCCTTGCCACCATTGGGCCACCTACAGAGCTTATTACATCTGAAGTCACCGCCAGGAGCTTTATGGTTAACTGGACTCACTCCGAAGGAAAAGTGGAAAAATACAGAGTTGTGTATTATCCCACCAGAGGTGGAAAGCCAGAGGAGGTAACATGACAATCTTCCCAGAATTCCCAGTCCGTAAAGTCTTTACAGTGGGGATAAAGCAGCAATGTATGTGTAGAACCTCCTTCTGCTTAAATATTGTTAAGTGGCTTGAAGTAGATTTCTACATGCTTGCTTGTATTGTTGTTCTGCTCTTCAAGTTTTGGTAGCCACATCTTCTCTCATCCCAGCATCCACTCATCCTAAGAATGGATCAAGTTTGCATTTAGAAGCTGGTTTACTTTTCTTTTCCAAATTAGCACGTTCGAAGTTGACTAAGGTTTCCATAAATCTTGCTCTATTTGGGATGGGTGAGGGGTTTCTGCCATAGTGAAGACTGTGCGTTCCAAATTAT
This sequence comes from Arvicanthis niloticus, assembly GCF_011762505.2. NCBI lineage: Eukaryota > Metazoa > Chordata > Mammalia > Rodentia > Muridae > Arvicanthis > Arvicanthis niloticus. Next base: position 32,328,910 of record NC_047670.1, read on the forward strand.
GGGGTAATGGGAAGGGCCAGTCCTCTGGTGTTTGGAATTTCCTGAACATTTGTAGAGATCAGGGCAATGGAAAGCCATCTTGAGGCAGCTGTGGCTTGTGTTCTCCATCGTGGCTAGTCATAGCTAGATAAGAACACCTATTGCCAATGGCGGGGCCCTTCTCCTTCCCTGGATGGATGCAGTGATTCACTGAGTTAAGACATGATGAAATCTCCACTTCCTTTTGTTGTTCTAACCTCTGACTGACCTCAGAATGTTTCACAATGTCCTCTACCCAGGCAGAATCTGTGGGTTTTTTTTTTTTTTTTTTTTTTTTTTTTTAATTTCAAGTATTACAGAAATTGATCATGGAGTTTCAAATTATTTGGTCCAAAGAGAAAAATAAACCAATATCCTTCCAGTGGCTCTATTTTTCTCATGACTGACAAACCTTTTAAATGTTTCCCAAAGTGCCATCAGGGAAAATTATATCTGCTGTTGTCATGTGAATGTGACCAGGACAATAATTAGCCGAGGCACGGCACAATTAGCATTGCATGTGAATTAAGGAATAATTTTGGATGCATTCCATAGAAGTGTATCCATTTATGCACTGAGACAACGAGAACGGATTCCTTACAGTGGAAATAGAGACCCCGCACAAATAACAAAATATTCAGCGAGGTGTTTTTGCTGGAGATATGTTTGCTTGTTCGTCTCAATTATGCATGTGAGATATTTCATCTTTTGTTTTTCAAACTTTTCTTTCAACAGGTGGTGGTGGATGGAAGTGTATCTTCCGTAGTGTTGAAAAACTTGATGTCTTCAACTGAATACCAGATAGCAGTGTTTGCTGTATCTGTCCACACTGCTAGTGAAGGCCTGCGGGGAACAGAAACCACATGTATGTATTTACTCCTCCTCTACTTCCAACATGTATGACCTTGCTTAGGTGGTTTATTCCTCAACTGGGCTGATCAGGGTGGATAGACACCCGGACTGAGAGTCACAGGAAGTGACTTTCATGATGTAGGTGGGAGAAGATGGTGCTGCAGCTGCAGCTTTGCAGCTGTGTGCACGGATTGGATTTTTTACAAATGTCTGGCATATTTCAGAGAGGATAACTATGGTGGTGAAGGAGGCAGATTCATTCATTCATTCATTCATTCATCCATTCATTTAACAAACATTTGTAGTAAATATCTACTGTGAACCAAGAGCTGTGCCAAATTTGTTAGTCAGAATTGAGAAGAAGTTCAGGGGCTTCTTTTCCCCAGGCAAAGAGTGAGGGAATCACAGCTCATTTCCCTCATTATCAATCACCTCATAATTCAGAGGAGCATCTGAATCGTGACAGGGGCACAATTAGCACTATATGTGAATTAAGAAACAACTTTGGATGCATGCCATAGAAGTGCATCCATTTATCCACTGAGAGAAGAGAATCGATCCCTTACAGTGATCACAGGGTGTGATCACAACTACACATGCACATACTACATGCACATGCACATACATGCACACATCAGCGTCATACTAAGAGACAGTCGTAAATCGACAATTATTTAGTCAGTCGAAAAACTGTCCTTACTACATCTTGGGCGCTATGCCAAACTGGCCTAAATAATATGTATTTCACAGAGCAATAACTATGTAAACAACAGTAAAATGACATTCCAGGACCATGGTGCTTTTCCTCTGTGCCATGCTTGGCTTTTGAGTGACAGTGATATGTCAGGCTTGTGTCAATGCTTCTGTTTTGGAGAAATGTGTTTTCTCTTTTTAAAATTAGTTTTAAGTTACCATATGAAGTAATGGTTTCCGTTGTGGTGTTTCGTACATATGCATCCCATTTGCCCTAAATCATCCACTTCCTCTGCTCACATTCCCGTCTGTCATTCCCAGCTGCCTCCCTTCCACTCCCCCAGACAATTTTCCCTTTGCAGAAATTGTCTAACGGCTATTTTCCCTCTTGTGGACGGCTCAGTCCAGTATGAGCTGAGCCTGCAAAGCAGGGACATTTGAACATTTGCATATGTTAGTGCCACGAGGTGTTGTTGGGATTCCAAGAGAAACACGTGCAGAGAGTTGCAAGTGTAAGCGCGGTGCTGGACTTGAGAATGTGGTTAGAGAAGCAGGTGTGGTCACATGTGAGGCATCTACAGCTACGCTTTGAAAGAACAAAACCATCTTTTCTACCAGTGATGTTCACATTCAAAGCCTTGACATAGAGCTTTATCCTAACCCCTTTTCCCAACTCCTGAAATATGAAATATGGGTGGCCTTGTTTTTTATTTTTTTATTTTTTATTTTTTTGAGAAAGGATGTCACTCAGTTCTCCAGGCCGATTTTGAAGTTGAAACCATCTTACTCCGTCCTTCTGAATGCTGGGATTATTAGCATGGCCTGGAAGGCCTGGCCTCTTGTTCTCTATTACTTGATTTCTTTCTCAAGGGCAGTTGTAAATGAGTATTACAGAGAGCCTCTTCTTACAGTGGCCTTACCCATGGCTTCCGACCTCGAGCTGTATGATGTGACTGAGAACAGCATGCGTGTCAAGTGGGATGCGGTGCCTGGCGCCACAGGCTATCTGATCCTCTACGCTCCTCTCACAGAAGGTCTGGCTGGAGATGAGAAAGAGGTAAGTCCCGGCTACCCACTGTGATCCTTGGACCTTTGCCTTTCACATAACATTTGTATTGTCAAAATTGATTGGGTAAAAGTCAGAAAATTCCAATTGTCAAAATCAAGACATAGGTGGTAATCATGCTACCTATACAAGGCTACTACAAAAATCCAGTCGAGCGATATTTTGCAAGGGTAAGGATTACACTCAGGATCTCCCACATGCTAGGCAAGTTGTGCTACTGAGACACATTCTAGGCCTTTCTGATGACATTTTATTTAGAGTCTTTCTTTTTCGTGTATTCTATTTTCTTTGATTTTTCTTCTATCCTTTTTTTCCTCCCTCCTCTGTTTCATTATTTCTTTTATGGTTCGGGAAATCAAATCAAATCAAATCAAATCAAATCAAATCAAATCAAGGACTACCTACTAGGCAGGCGCTTTATCATGGAGCTCCACCTTCTCATCCCTTTAGTGTATTCTTAAAAGACTGTTTTATTATTTTAATTATGTCAATGTGTGTGTTGTGTATGTGTGTGTGTGTGTGTGTGTGTGTGTGTGCATGAGTGTGCAGATGACTGAAGAGGTCAAAGGAGGGAAGAGGTCAGAGTAGGGTATCAGATCCTCTGGAGCTGGATTTAGAGGTAGTTGTGAACCCCAATATATGGGTGCTGGGAACCAACCAAGTCCTCTGCAAAAACAGGATGTACTCTTAGCCACTGAGCCATCATCTCTCCAGGCTCCCTTCTGTGCACTGTAATCTGCCAAGTGAAGACATTTTTCTAGCCAGCCATTTAAATTTCATCTATTTTGAGTATCTTCCCATTCCATTAAGGGATAGTTTACACAGTAGATTTATATGTAGCATTTTGTAATTGGTTTGTACAAGTTATATTTAAATAATTTCATGTTGTTGGACAGAGAGATATCTTATTCAGTACATAGCGTTTAGTATTAACATCCCTGCCATGTGTTTTTGCATGATTGCCCCAGTTCCTTAGAGTTGATTTTGAAAAGTGGTTTTTGTTGTTTTAAGAACTAGATATTCTCAGAAGGCTCTAGAGAAAGTTCATATATGTTACCACATATAGTTTATAAGTAACTATGAGGTATGCACTGAATTAAGGTTTTGCCTTTATAATTGGAGGGACAGATAAACATGTCTCTTGGATAAGAATTTGTGTGTGTGTGTATGTTATGTGTGTATGTGTATTTGTGTGTGTATGTATGTATGTATGTATATATGTGTATTTGTATGTGGGGGTGGGCAGAGGTTGACTTTGGGAAGCTTCTTCATTCATTTCTCAAGTTACTGTTTTGAGACATTGTCTTTCATTGAACCAGGAACTCACAAACTAGATTGGCCTGGCTAGATAGTGAGCCCTGGAATCCTTTTGTCTTGACCTCTCCAGAGCTGGGGTCACGTGAATATACCATTCCACCTACTTCTCAGATAGTTTGTAGGATCTGAACTCAGGTCCTCTTGCCCATGCATAAGGCACGTCAGAAGCACCTCCCCATGCTCAATGGGGTTTTCATTTGCTTCCCTTTGAATTTATACATATTTGATTGTCATTGATTTGGGGTAGGCTTTTTAATTTACCAGGAGCTACTGCTGTAGTGTAGTCATGAAAAGGAAAAGAAAACATTCTGTCCATGCCACCCAGGTAGATATATACCTTGCTTCTGTATATGTACGAGACAGGCAGTTTGAAACATGATGCTCTGACTTCCAAAGGCTTGCCTCAGATAACCTAGTTCTGCAGAAGCCAAAGTATGGTGGCGCTGAGTCTCAAGGTGAAGCCTCGGTGACATGTGTTCTCTTGTTTTTATGGTTTAGGCTGTTTCTCTCCACTTGAAAGTTGGTCTGACTTTTACTTTGACAGAAGAAAGATTTAACTTTTGTGCTGGAAAGATGCTAGGACTCAAGAGAAAACATAAACGAAAGGATACTAGCTGTCACCTGACAGATCAGCGCACCCTCTTTAAAGTAGGATAGCACCAAACAGACTGAGCATGTGAGAACATGACAGTGCCCACCCATTCAGGCATGCTACCGTTCCTGATCATTTCTGATAATACAGCTGTTGTGAATAATATTTTGTCATGTTGAATACCTGTGCTGTTTTAAAGATGTATGATGAGAAGCTAGTGTCTCACAAGAGTGTTTTCTCCCTCTCTAGCTGTCTGTCTCTCTGCCTCTCTTATAGACACACACACACACACACACACACACATGCAAGCACACTCAAGTGTACATGTAAAATGTTTTATAGCCCAGGATGGCCTCTCAATGGGCTGTTTAGTTAACATGAAACCACTGATCTTCCTCTCCCTACATCTCAAGTGAATGTCACTGAATTAGCTTGCAAGAATTTTCAATGAAATTTTACGTGTTGTAACAGAACACGTAACTTGTCAACAACAACCGTGGTCATCCCTAAAATGGATGTATTTATTTATATCAAAGAATACCATAAAAGAATGACTAACGACAGTATTGTCCCCATGTAGCAGCATGATAAGTCTTGAAATATTGATAGAGAATAAAAGCAAATTTTCTATTAATGTGGGCTTACTTATGTAGATTGTAAGGCTCTGTAAAACTAAACATTGATAAGGACCATTGTGTTAGTTCTATTGCTGTGATAAAATATCATGAACAGAAGCAACTTGTGGAGTAAAGGGTCTATGTGGCTCATGCTTCCATATCATAGTGCGTCATCAAAGTAAGTCAGGTCAGTATCTTAAGGCACGGTCCTGGAGGCAAGACCTCAAGTAGAGGCCATGGAGGGACGCTGCTTTATAGCTTGCTCTTCATGGCTTGCTCACTCTGCTTTCTTTGAAAACCTAGGGCTACCTGCCCAAGAGCAGCACAGCCTATATTAGGATGGGCCCTTCCATATAATCATTAAGATATGCCTCACAGATTGGCTTACAGACCAGTCTAGTGAGAGGCATTTTCTCAGTTGAGATTCTCTCTTCCAAGATATGGATAGGTTTTTGGCAAGTTGACAAAACCCAGCAGGGATGGATACACACAAACACACAAGCTAAGTGACAGCAGTTAGTTTTATATCAGTATTAGGACAGAGGTGGCAGGCAGAGCTAAGACTACAGAGAAACTTATTGGTATACATTAGACTTTTCTAAAAAATATAATCTGAACTGTATAGGACAAATTTTTAATAGTTATTAATTCCAAATAAGAGCTACATCAGATATAGTGTTATCTATGTACGCTTGTTATGTGTGTTCAGATAGTTTAGCATTTAAAAACTTAACTTGGATTGTGTGACTGGAGACTCTGGGGATTTTTTTTCTTCCCTCTAAAATATAAAAGTGCCTGTCAGATATTTGATGTCTAGTTGTCACAGGAGAAAGCCTATATATAGTTTGACAAACTTCAAAGGGCAAAAACATTATCCCAGGATCAGGAGACAAGCTAACACGTTGGGTGTTATGCTAAGCCTACCTCTTCTAAGTACCTGAAGGGACTTGCAGTTTTTCCAGATGGACTCCTTATTAAATGGGGTGACAAAACTGGCCCAGCACAATTGAGCTTGAAGCAGAACCGGGCATCCAGCCCGAGGACTGGTTAGAATTAGCAAGCGGTAACAAATGCCCATTTGGACTTGCCTCCAGCATGCTGCTCTCAGGCACACATCTAGAGAAAATGTCTAATTCAGTTCCATCCCCACTTTCCTGGGGACCAGACAGCAATGTTGTCCTGGCTACAGTTACCCTTTGTCCAGCTGCAAAGCATTATCCCAACACAGCATGGGGGTGGGGGACACTCAGTTTTCTGAGGTTCTATATTATCAGCTTCTAATGTAAAATAACTTGAGATATACAAAATTCTGGCTGAAGCTTGTTTCATACAGGTGCCGTGAGGGGTCACACAGTTTCATTCTAGGGAGTGCCAGTTTTTCTCAGTTCCACTCTTATCAGAACAAATTACACACACGTACACACACACACACACACACATTGGGAAATGAGCTAATTGCATGTGTCCTTTTCAGATGAAAATCGGAGAGACACACACAGACATTGAACTGAGTGGGCTATTCCCCAATACAGAATATACAGTCACCGTGTATGCCATGTTTGGAGAAGAGGCCAGCGATCCTGCTACAGGACAAGAGACAACCCGTGAGTGGGGCAGGGATTCACCTGAGACACTGTCACTAAAACCCAAAGAAAGGTGTCAGATTCTGAACTGAAAATACCAGTTTTGATTGAAACCTCCCAACAGGCCATTGTGACTTAGGGAAAGGTATATTTTACATAAGAAAAGAAATGTATTTTCTTTTATCTTGAGCTATCTTGATCTTTTATCTATGAGAAGTTGGGATGTTAGCCCTGGACTTCAGCACCCTTCTGGGAAATCCACACCCCCTCTCTAAATCCAGATGTGCCAGTGTACTAGATCAGAATAGAAAGGGAAGAGCTCCAGAAAGTTCTGGATCCATAGCAGCCGAGGCAGGAAGCTCAGCTCAGGTTAAGTTGGGTGACAATGACAATGTTGCCAGTTCTTCTCTCCGAAAAGGAAGAAAACGTGTCTTATCTGCCTTGTGGTAAAGGTAAGATTAAATCCATGTAAAAATATGTAATTACTCAATATCTGTTTTATACTCATAGAAAATAACGGTTCTTCTAAAAATGTCTGCTGTCCTTCCACGAGCCCCTTATTATGTTTGGTCGTTAACTAAAATTTTACTAGGAAGGCTAATTTTTACTTTTCTGGTGGAGAGCATCGTTTGTGCTAAACAAGTGTTATACCATTGAGATATATCTTATCTAGGAGGGTAATTTTAAGTAAATTGCTCGAAATGTTTTAAGACAAAAGTATATCTATGTTTTGAAAATATGATAATAGATTAAGTATTATGATATGCCCACAAGATTTGCCATAGGCCGTTATAAACATGGCTCAATCCGTGATCCTTTGAGTCTTATGAGAGTGCGGGGAAGCACCTGCTCCTTGGAAAGACATGAGTAGCCCAGTATCAACAGTGCTTTGTCTTTATGATTCAACTTGAGGCAAAAGAATAATAGAAGTTTAGTGATAAAAACATTTTCTCAAATCCATTCTTTGTTAGTTCAAGCTGTACTGTCCTGCTCTTTAGAACATACTTAAAACAACAAATCTGGGAAGAATATAAAAAAATAAATCACATCAGAAAGTATCTCTATACCACTTGATTTATAAAGGAAGCTATCTGGTAAAAAAAAAAAAAAGCCAACCCAACTGTCTATCACAAAGAATGATCATCTACCTAGATGCTGAAACTATATACAGCTCTTTCCTAGGATTAGTAGCTGGAGGGAGAGAATGAGGGAGGGGAGGAGGAAGAATCATTTCAAAATGTTCCCAAATGGAATTTTTATGTTTTAAGGAAAATAGACCTTTTCCTTGCCATGTCACCAAAATGTAATTGGATTCTAGAGTGATGTAAAGCTAAGCGTGCATAGGCCTTGATCGAATCGCTTTATTTTATCTCCTACACTTTGTTTATAGCTTCTTAAGTGTAAAAATGATCACTAACTCTTGGGAGCTCTGCAATGTCTGAAATCTATGTGTGTGGAGGTAATGAAATCCTTGACCTTCAGAGTTGAGGGCATTATCCCGTGCGGCCGAGAAAAGTGGCATCATTTATCTCCAAGGCCCTTACTCGGTTGATTCTAACAGAGAAAAAGTCTATCTAATATTCCAGTTTAATGAGATAATATGGTACTTGTTAAATGCAAAGGGGTCATCTCATCAGTGACACTTACTGCTGTTAAAAACTGGTGAAAGCTCATGACAGTTCCCGAAGTTATCCTTGTATGCAGATAGACAGCACCTTCTTCCTTTTGCACATGGAGACATACACGGGAGTTCAGTGCACGAGCTCAGACTTAGTTTTCGGTAGTCCTGCTTTTGAGCCACTGGTTTCTTATATATAACATGCACTATGCAAAAAGATACAGTGAGTTACCCAGATCTCGCTTCCTTCTAAGCATATATAACTTTCTGCCGTTCATCCTCTACAAGGAGAAGAGCGTCTCTGTTAATTAGGCGACTTTGTTGATTTTTTATGAGAGAATTCATGGAGTATTTTGGGATTGTATCATCCATGAGAAGGACTCTGAATGTCAAGGGAGCTGTTTCTTGCGTTACACTGACTTTAAATGATTTTTTAGCTGTTTAAAGTCTTCACTATGCTCTATTCCCTTAGTGCCCTTAACCCCACCAAGAAATTTGAGGATCTCCAATGTTGGCTCTAACAGCGCTCGGTTATCCTGGGATCCCACATCAAGAAAGATCAGTGGTTACAGAATTGTGTACACCAGTGCAGATGGGACAGAAATCAACGAGGTAAGTTGGGGGCCGTGATATTTTTCAGGTTGTTGTGTAGTTGTTCATTATGGCTTCGTAATCAAAGCCTAGTGGGTTGAGACCATGCTAATATCCCTTCCTCTAGTGCAGTCTCTACATGCTGAGTGGTCATGAGAATCAGCTGGGTCTGCCCTTCTGCTGACTCTGAAAGACACACCTTTCTCTCTTCCCTCTGCCTTTCTTTTTCTTTCGGATGCTGACCAGGATGTAAGTATGCCCCCTTTTCTGATACTTTGGACTCCTTTACTCTGTCCCTAAAGTCCCACTCCCTGCTGTGTGGTTGCCTGCTGTCTTGTCTCTGACTTCCATGTTGATTGCTTCAGTGGCAATGACTTTAAAAAATTCTTTTCTCTTTCTCCAAGCAACTGTTGAGATGTACAGTTTGTCTGCCTTGGTGGGGAGGGAGGGGGGCGTTCGTTTAAACTAATAAAATTGTCCTTGAGCTTCAGCAAACAAACAATACTAATAGGATAATATTTAATCATTATATATAACACTCATTTCCTTTCATAGTTCATGGGGTTCTGAAGGTGGGAGTTGGATATATGACTGTCCTGACATGTGAATGGCCTGAGCTGCCATTTTACATGGCAGTGCATGGTCTAGGGAGGCTGGTGCAGTTGACAGCCAGTGCTGATGTCTACATCTCTGAGTTTACTCTTCACGTGAAGCCTCTGGCACTCAGCTTCAAGAGTGTTGTCTCGAGAGTCCCATGACACATGTCCAAAGGACAGAGAAAGTACTAAATGGAATTGTAACAGCTTTAGTAATCTAGACTCAGAAGTCATTTAAAGTCAGGCATGGTCACACACATGTATATAACCAGAGCATTTAGGAAACTCTTGCAAATGTATGGACTTCATAAGAAGCCCACATCTTAAAGAGACATTTGGTATCATCACTGCTGTACTCCATTGATGTTAGAAGTTTCTGCCTGAATCCAGTTCACTGTGGGGAGAAATCCAGGTTTCACCTACTGTGGCCAGCTTGACAGACATGTAAGAGGAGCCTGTGGGTGGGAGATGGCCACCAGGATGATTATCTCCGAAGAACAGAATATGCCAGTTAAATAGAAGTTTGGAAGCATATGTCTTCATGAATTTAACAGACTGACCCAAAGTTTGGTTTATCACTCTGTTCTTGAGTAAATGGGCCTTTCAAATACTCTAGGTCAATGAATTTAAAACTAAATTATGATTTAGAAAAGAACTGAGCTTTCATAGGAAGATACTCATAAATAACGGAGCTTGCTAAACTCAAGAAACTATAGTGTCTGGTGTGTGATGACTAATACTTTTAGAAATTCTTTCCTTAGAAATATGTTCTAGCAAGATAGCAAGGGCTTTTTTGGTTGTTTTAATTTGGCTTATCTTGGTCCAGGAAGCTAAGAAAAAGAAAGAACTATGTTGAATTACATCATTTCTATTTTCTGACCAAGTAAAATAAGTATTTTCATATGCTGGGACGAAATTTCTCCTACAATTAAACTGAAGTAATATTTTACAGTGCACACTCTCATCAGAGTCATTGTGTAATGGAATCTCAGCAGGGGCACAGTTTCTAACCTGGACAAAGAACATTCAAACCATCACCTCAACCTTCATAAATATAAAGAGTGAATATTTCCAATAAGGTTGGAGTTATTGGGGGGAAATTGCATTGTTTTTTTTTTTTTTAAATTAGAGCCCAGAGCAGTAAAGCAATTAACATAGAAAAATCCCTGAGCTACACTTGTTTTGTTATTGTTAGTAATACGGGAGTTACTCTCCTAAAAGTTGCACACTTAGTTGTATAAGAGGGTCAAGCACATAATATAAAAAAGAGGGGCATGCCAATTAAAGTGTGGAATTCGACACAACTGTAAACAGATGGACCTTCAGCTATGTTTCTGACATTTCAAGCTAACTTAATCCAAGACCAATCAGCTAAGACCAGTGACAGGGACAACTAAGTGGTGATGAGCACAGTGGGGATGTATGGCCACCGAAGACACCTCCCATCTCAGCACCTGCTACATAGAGATCGAGAGAGGAGGCGTTCTTAGCAGATCGTGGGGCTTCTGGGTAGATGCTTGATGATCCTTATGTTTACACACAATTTTTCAAGTTAAAAGTTGAAGTATATTGCTTAACAGCCTTTGCAGTCCTCTGGATTGTGGAGATCCAGAAATTTCTTCCTGCTATCCAGAAAGTCCAGAGAGCACAGCCACTGAGCCAACTGGATACATTTTGGTTGGGTTGATAAAAATCTTTAGAAATATAGAATTATATGCAACGTAGGACTTGTGGAGAGAATTGATCTAAGGAGTTCTTGAGAATGAAAAACTTGGAGCTCTTGACCAGTGTGTGCACACTCAAAACTTCAAAGACCTTGAAAAAGCATCACTTTATGGCAAATACGCTTGGTCTGTATAGGGTCTCCTGGGGTATCAACAATGGGGTGACTGCAGAGTAGCCTCCTGTTCCAGGAAAATAACTACTTCAAAATAATCAAGCCATATCTGCACTGAGAGAAATTAATTTCTAAAGACCATTTCCCCAGGAAATAGCCACATTTAAACAGAGTCAGACTCCTCCCCTTTTTGAGTGGGGTGATCCTGAAAGCTGAACCCAAGGCCTTACAGTGTTCCACCAATGAGCTTTCTTTTTGCCTTGCCTCTCCTTCCCTTCACTCCCCTCCCTCCCTTCTTTTTTTTTTTTTTTCTTCCTCCTTCTCCTGACCATCCTTTTTTTTTTTTTTTTTTTTTTTCTTTTTTGGCTTCACTGAAATGTTTTATTTTGAATCAAAGACTTCCAAGTTTCTTGATTGACATAATATTAGGCTACATGAAATTGGTGATGAGGCAAGCATACTATAAACAATAACCAGTCTATACTGGAAAAAATATGTCTTTGCTTAAATCATTTTCCAATGAGTCCAGATTTTTTTTTTTAAATCACCCTTAACTGACCTAAATTGAAAATAATGCATGCTGGACTGGCTTCAGACTGGATGTGAAGCCGAAGATGACTGTGAACTTCTGGTCCTCCAGCCTCCAATTTCCAAGAGCTCAGATGACAGCTGTGAACCACCACACCCAGTTTAATGCCTTTCCTGGAAAAAGAACCTAGGGCTTTGTGCAAACTAAGCACAGCTACCCACTGAGCTATACAACCAGCCCTGAGAGGTTGTTTTTTTTTTTCTTTACTGTACATAAAGTAGAAGTTGCCTTTATTTTCATTAAAACATTTGAAGAGTTTATTATTTCATAAGTATACCCTGTTCCATTTCTTTTTCCTATACATAAAGTGGACATTGTCTTTATTTGCATCAAAACATTTGAAGAGTTTATTGTTTCCCTAGTACACGTTTTCCCATTAATTTATTCATTCACTGTACATCTCCATAGCAACCTCCCCCCAAGTCCTCCTCTTACATGGTACCTCCCCCACCCCCTTCCCTCCATCTCTGAAAAGGAGGAGGTCCTCTCTGGGCACCAATCCACCCTGGCACATCAGCTTACTGTAGGTCTATGCATATCTTCTCCCACTGAGGCAAGACAAGGTGGCCCAGTTAGGGTAATGGGATCCACAGGCAGGCAACAGATTCAGCGTAAACCGCTGCTCCAGTTGTTGCAGGATCCACATGAAGACGAAGCTGCACATTTGGTACATATGTTTGGTGAAGTGTGTGTTGGGGGGAGACTTTGTCCAGTCCATGCTTGCTCTTTGATTGGTGGTTCAGCCTCTGGGAGCCCCCAAGGGTCCAGGCCAGTTGACTCTGTTGGTCTTCTTGTGGAGTTCCTATTCCCTCTGGGTTCCTCAATTCTTCCCCTAACTCTTCTTCAAGACTCTCCAAGCTCCATCTAATGTTCGGCTGTGGATCTTTGCATCTGTTTTAGTCCACTGCTGTGTGGAGCCTCTCCGAGGACAGTTATGCTAGCCTGTTTGCAAGCATAACAGCGTAACATTAGTAGTCAGAGATTGGTTCTTGCCCATGGAATGGGTCTCAAGTTGGGCTGGTTATTGATTGGCCATTCTTCCAGTCTCTGCTCCATCTTTGTCCCTGCACATCTTGTAGCTAGGATACATTTTAGGTAGAAGGTTTTGTGGGTGGGTTAGTGTCCTTATCCCTCCACTGGGAGTCCTGCCTGGCTGCAGGAGGTGAACACTTAAGGCTCCATATCCCCCACTGCTAGGAGTCTCAGATGAAGTCACCCTTGTAGACTCTGTTGGGGCCTCCCGGAACCCTGTTTTTTGGAACATCCTAGAAATGCCCCTCCTCTGACGATTTCCATTCATTCTTGCAGTCAGTCCTCTCTTCTCAGTTCTCCCTACACCCAATTCTCCAACCCCTCTTTCCCCCCTCAATCCCTTTCACCCAGTTTTCTCCCTCCATCCACCTCCAATGACTGTTTTAGTTCCCCTTCTGAGTGAGATTCAAACATCCTGTCCTGGGAGTTCGTAAGAGTTTTAAAAAAAATTCCAAACTTTGAATTAATCTTAAAAGTGAATGAACAAGTTACCAGTTCCTCAAAGAAAACAAGACATGCAAGATGCACCCGGGTTCTTGAAGATGTGCTTGGCTGCTTAGGTCTTGGTGAAGCTTGTGCTGAGCACTTGGGAGCTGACCTCTTGTCAAGGAGCTTCCAGAGAAGATGGTGATGAAAAACATTCAGAATTTCCAAGACAAACAAACTTGGTGAGAGATCTGCCAACACAGTGGAGACTAATCTGGTTCAAAACCTCGCAGACATGTGATACTCTCAGAAATGTAGTGAACTGAAATCCAACCAAAGCTTCAGTAAGCATGGGAAAGTGAGTTCTCTCCCAGAAAACTATGCCATGCCTAAGAAAATAAAATTCTCGAGCTGAGATGAAGAGTCTCCTCAATAATGAGTGTGAGTTCTACCAGAACTGACCTGTGAGTGGAGAGGTGCAGCAAACGAGGGCATATGTTAGGGATTGATGCACCGGTAGTATATCCAGGCCAGACTGAAAAGCCTAAGAGGAGCCATATTGAAGAGTCTCAGGGACTGCTTGGATGGATCTGGGGCTCTAGCGCCTGAATTTGTTGCTTAAAGATTATGCTGCTTCCAAAAGGGAAGCCCATATTAAGAACATGACCTCAAGAGGAGATCTGTGGCCCTTGACACTAGAGAACTGTCAAAATGAGCCCAGAGAGGAATAGGTCCTATGAATTCCAAAGAAAGATTTTTTTTTTCATTCTATTTAGGCTCATTCCTCACCGAGAGATGAGATAGAAGGATACAGAAGAAGATGAGGCAGAAACTCCATAGGCATAAGATGGGATTCTCCCCAAAACATCACTCAGAGGACAGTTTATCTTATTAGCATGCAACTAAAGCTAGTCTTGGCTAGATTTCCCCTCCCCAACACTGAGTATGACTGCATAGAAATTATCTGTGTTTGATGGTTATTAGGGGATAGAGAAACATATTTCATATTTTTTTTTTGGTCTGGAATGGAGTGCATCTGCAGCTTGATGCAGGCATGGGAGTCCTATATTCCTATGTATATTGTTAGAAGGGGGTTGTTTGGACAGCTCAAGCCAGGAGGAGTCACAGGTTGCTAGTCCCTGTGAGTGCCTACCTCAGAGTACACGTCAGAGCTTCAACTGAGCCATCAGATCACACAGACATTTGGGATGAAGGTAAAACATGGCCACTATGTTTCTTCTTTTGGAGGATAATTCCAGGAATTGTGTGTGGTTGCAAAGCCCAGGTTGGAAGAAGAAAGACATTGAATGTATGTCAGGTAGCTTCATGGAAAAGGAAATAGTATGTCTCCCCTCTGGAGCTGAGAATTGGGTACGCAGCTATACTATGAGAGCTTTAGCTAGAATACCAAAGATGATTACTGAGTTTATGTTTTGACTGCTCTATCTCTAGCACTGAGCCTTTTTTTTTTTTTCTAACGCTCTGTTAGGCTCAGTGACTCTGTAAGATTGGAAGATGGTGATGGTTGATGATGCTAATGGATCTGACATAACTCGAGTCACTACCACTAGCCAAGCACTGTACTGAGTGTTCTATGGAGAAAATATAGTACATCTTTCTTTACATAACCAAATTCTAGTAAAGCAGTGGTAGAAGACTAGTAACCACCTCAGCATTTACTGTAAAATGCCTTGAGAAGTAGGAGAGAATTAAGTACTGCCACCGAGTTTTATAAAAGTAAACCCACCATTTTTAGACCGTGAGATGTCGGTTTCCAAGAGCCAAGACTCAGTGGTACAGCCCACATTTCTCCCTGCTCAGCAGGACTCTTTCTTCACACCCCCCCCCATTCCCAAATTAGGCTAAAGAGAAGTAATAAACTACTAATAAAGTTCTTCTCAAATTAGTTGCAAAACAGTGACCTCATAGTCATTCTTGTCCTTTCTTAAAAGTCTTCTCATGTTCTATGGTGCTATCTGTAACATCAGTTTCAAAGCCGATAGTTAAGATTGTATGGCCAAACAGGCTGAAGTGGGAGACATCCCAGGAGGCAAAGTTCACTCTCCAGCACTGCATAGACCGGGCATGGTGGCACGTGCCTGTATTCTATGAGACAGAAAGATCTGAAGGCAATCCTCAGTTATATAATTCCCCGACCCCCCAAACAACACAAAAAAGTAACTAATAAAATAAGGCACATAAAGCTTTTTATTTGGTGAAATAAGTTAATCAATTTGGCATTTATACAAGTAACAGTCTTTTAAGTAAATAAGACCCTTTAGCAAATGAGCAGAATCCTTTTGGACAGATTCCTGTACTACATATACAATGGATGGTTTTATGGTTATATGCATTTTCCCATGTAGGCTCTCAGTGAACCTAACAAATTGGACTTCATTTTTGTATAGGTTTGATAGCCATACAAGATTCCCATTTGTCACAGAGTGGGGACTTGAAAGGAAAGTTAAGGTGATGCTGAGCTACCACTTAAAAGTTTTATGGCTCAGAACAAATTAGTTACACTTCTTAGCCTCAGGTCTTCCTTGGAAAGTCATTTTTTCTAAGTACTTAGAGTGTGGTGTGGGAAGACAGGGGAAGGGGATCTGAATTAATGTTATATGTTACCTAAAGCAGTTCGGAATACCAGGAAACAGTGCATAGGCATCATTTTTGAAGACACGTATTGAATTGATATTTCAAATATAAATTTGTGGGTTTGTGCACATAAATAATGAAACATATGGTAAAAATACATCTAAGACAATAGGATTTAGAATCTAAACATCTGGGTCTAAGTTGTAGCTCTTAGTTTTCATACTCTTGGGCAAGATCCTTAACTAATTTTCCCATCTTCAAATTGAGCATAGAAATTCATGTCCTTGGAGTCTTGGTGAGTCTCAATCGATGACTTAATACAATGGATGTAGGCAGTGCCCAGGAGCACTAAATACCAAGAACCATCTAGAATATTGCTGATCAGCCAGGAGGAGTTGATGCTAATTTTTAGTGACTCTTGCTGAGCAATAGCAGCCTGTGGCTGGTCCTGCTTCTCTCTGCTATGTGATATCAGCATAGGAGATACCAGGAGCTTGGCTGGGATGGAGCTGCAAAAATGACGTCACTGCTGTCAGGTGTCTTAGTTGGAGGCTACAAGGCTGCAGCTGACTGTCGCACTCTTGCATGATGTCTCTAGGTTCCAGATCAGTAAAAGTTTAACCCGCTCTCCTGGTTGGCACTGTTTGGGTCTACAGTTGATTCCTCAGAGAAGGACATGGCTTCTGAACTGGTCCTTACTTTAGACAAGTCCTTTTCTTTTACAAAATTTTCTGAGGCGCTTCCGTCTTAACTTCTGGACTCAATTCATTTAATAACAGTAAAAAGGAAACTGAGTCCCACGTTATTGCACAGTTAAGACAGAGTGCAGAGGGGACCAATCCAAGTCCTGCCCTGAGGGGCTTGCATCGAAGGCAGAAGCCAAATGGAATGCTAGTAGACGCAGACATAGCGTACTTGTGAATAGTGCCAAGAAGGAAACAACAAAGCAGCATTAGAGAACAAGTCTGCTGACAGATGTGGGAAGGGAACATCACCCAGTGGGGCACATTCAGCATCGTTGAAGTGGAGGAGGAAGGCTGACTTTTGGAAAGAAGTGAACAGTAGAGTCATAGACAAAATGAATCAGTGTGCAAAGACCCTAAGTAGAAGAGGGCGAGAGCATGACACAGGCCAGTGGGGCTGGAGACCAAGGGATCGTTGGGAGTCCAGGGCAGAGTCCTAGGATACACAAGGTCATGGTTATCTCTTGTGATGTTTGCTTTTGATTTGGATGCTAGTTGATGAACATTTAAGTGGAGGAAGAAATGTTTCCTGCTTTGGTAATGGTCGTTGTCTTAGTTAGGGTTTTACTGCTGTGAACAGACACCATGATCAAGGCAACTCTTAAAGGGGCAACATTTAATTGGGGCTAGCTTATAGGTTTAGAGGTTTAGTCCATTATTATCAAGCTGAGAACATGGCAGCATCCAGGCAGGCATGGGGTAGGAGGAGCTGAGAGTTCTACATCTTCATCTGGAGGCTGCTAGAATACTGACTTCCAGGTAGCTAGGACAAGGATATTAAAGCCCATACCCACAGTGACACACCTGCTCCAACAAGGCCACACCTCCAAATAGTGCTACTCTCTGGGCCAAGCATATGCCATCACAGTCACATTGGCTGTCATGAGGAAACTTAGAGCGAGTTATTTACCTTTGCTTAGGCACCAAGACTAGTTATTGACAGTACACAGGATAAGAGATTGTGTTGTGTTGCTTTAAAATGTCTTTTAAAATCACTTTCAGTGGGCC
Organism: Arvicanthis niloticus; assembly: GCF_011762505.2. Classification (NCBI taxonomy): domain Eukaryota; kingdom Metazoa; phylum Chordata; class Mammalia; order Rodentia; family Muridae; genus Arvicanthis; species Arvicanthis niloticus. Next base: position 32,346,683 of record NC_047670.1, read on the forward strand.
CTAATTTGACAAAGCCTGCTCTCAGGTAAATGTGGTTATTTCTTCAAATTTCTGGAATACCACCAGAACTTAGGCATCTTATTTTAAGACACTATGTATTATGATGAAGATTAATTAAGATACATGGTAAGCTTGCAGAGGTGGGTGCCATAAACATAATTTACAATTTAATCCTCAAACTATGCAGCTTGGCAGCCCAGCCCAGCCCTAACCTCTCAATGATAAAGTCATATTCATTCTTTCGTTCTCTTGCCTTCAGGGTGGTCTAGGTGGGGATTTGTGGTTCAAATCCTGCCCTCACTTCCTCTTTATTTTGTGCTCTATTTCTTCAATCTCTTTTTATATAATATGTCCTTAGTCCCTTTCTTCAGGACTTAATCACACACACACACACACACACACACACACACACACACACACACACACACACACGTATATATGCACATACATATATGCATACACACAATGCACATATATGGATTGTATACACACATACACATATATATCCATACCCATAATACATATATACATATACCCCAATTATATCTTTTTGTGACATATAAAGGAATACTTGAATATTTATTGTTTCCTTGGGTGTCACTCTTTCTCTGTGTGGTTGGTTACCTGTGTAATATGACAGAGCTTGTCGTGTATGACACAGCTATGGAGTTAGTTGGCAGAGCCCAGACAGTGAAGTCAAGACTGTCAGCTCTTAGTAGACTTAGCTAGAAACTTTGTATGTCATTTCATCAGCCTCATAAGCCTCACATACCTTCCGAGTAGATCTCTGAGTATGGCTAGGATGGCACTTGGACACGCTCTGGCTTTGTGATTCAGCTTTGCAGTAGTGGTAGCCTTTCAGTCAGCTGGACTGTAGATCATACTAAAATGATTTGCGTGGTTTGAGAGTATTGGCTACAGATTCTGTGGCTATTCTGTTCTGCAGGTTGAAGTTGATCCTGTCACAACATTCCCTCTGAAAGGCTTGACCCCGCTCACGGAGTACTCTATCGCCATTTTCTCCATCTATGAGGAGGGGCAGTCCTTGCCTCTGGTTGGAGAACTTACCACAGGTAAGCCTTATTCTCGATTGAGAAGATTTAGGAAGCAACTACTTAGTGAACCTGCAGCAACCTCCTCAACTGTAACTTTGAATTCATATTAATTTTTAAGATATTACGAACACACAATTACATTCTTTTCTATCAAAATAAAGGAAAGAGAGAAAATGCCACCTCACGTTAAAAGGTTTCTTTCCCTACACCCGTGCACATACGGGAAGCATGAATTTGACTCCAGTGGGTTAAAAAAAAGGACTTAAAGTTGGAAGGAGGATGTGGTGGGGAAGTCTAGGAGGAGCTGAAGTGGCCAATGGGTGTGATAAAAATATATTGTGTTCATTTATGAAATTTCCAAACAATAAAAATGTACAAAATCACATGCATGGTTGTCTATTTAACACCCCCCGCCCCATTTCTCTTATTTCTCAATATAAAAGTTTTACCCTCTTCTTCTGTTCATGTGTGTGTGGGTTCATTAGGCCAAATTCCAAAATTACTGACATTTTAATACTATTTAACTTAATGCGTTATGATATAGCAGTATTGTAACAGGGTCCCAAACAACACAGCAAGGACTGATTGAAATGCTGAGGTATGCACTTTATGGCCGACCTATCTTCCTAGCTCCATTCTTATTTTTTTATACTTTATGAAAATGGCCCAATATCAACAATGTAAAAGTTCTGGAGTGACTGGAAAAATTTTAGAGAACATTATTTCTGTGGTTTCCCTAATTTATGCTGTTGGAAGGCACTGGAAACAAACATTAAAGTCACGCCGGACGGATAGAGGACGGTTGCCATTCTTCCATGGCTTTCCAAAACCAAGAGCTCCCCGGTCTTCCCATCCCATGACCCGCCCGGAGCTGCTTGCGTTTAGTTTCTTGCCTTCTCATTTCTCAAACTCAATCTCCTCCATGGCTCACAGAGGAAGTTCCTGCCCAGCAATACTTGGAAATTGATGAGGTGAAGACAGACAGTTTTCGAGTGACCTGGCATCCGCTTTCGGCTGAGGAGGGGCAGCATAAGCTCATGTGGATTCCCGTGTATGGTGGGAAGACCCAGGAGGTGAGTTGACTGAACCACAGTGAAAATTGATCCCGAACATATTCTCCGGAAGTGAATGCCTACTCCTGAACCCAGGTTGGTTTTCGTTTTAAAATGGACGAGAACTTCAGGAGTAGCATCTTGCAGGGCACGGCAAGGCATTTGGCATTACAAACGCATCAAATAATGCTATAATTCAACAATTAAGGATGTATTGTTACCAGGGCTTCAGTTTTATGTCCCAGATTCCTCGACCCTCACAAATAACACCTAATAAAACTTTATAATGCTACTTTTACAACATTAGTAGTATATTCGTTGAGGGAAGTGAAAGCAAGAGGGTCTGTAGTTTAATTTTAAAATTATTTCAGGTTTCCTGTTTTATTCAGTTAGTTCTTGCTTACATACAGATTTTTCCTTTGCGTTTTTCTTTTAATTTTCAGTCCCCCTTTTTCTTTTAAAAAAAATTATTTCTTTTACTTTTGGGCTTCTGAGATGGCTCAGCAGTTAAGAGCACCGACTGCTCTTCAGGAGGTCTTGAGTTCAAAGTCCAGCAACCACATGATGGCTCACAACCATCTGTCATGTGATCTGATGCCCTCATATGGCTATCTGGAGACAGCCACAGTGTACTTTGGGCCAGAGGGAGCTGGGGCCAGAGCTAGCAGAACCTGAAGCTAGAGGAAGCTAGAGGAAGCTAGAGGAAGCTAGAGGAAGCTAGAGGAAGCTAGAGGAAGCTAGAGGAAGCTAGAGGAAGCTAGAGGAAGCTAGAGGAAGCTAGAGGAAGCTAGAGGAAGCTAGAGGAAGCTAGAGGGGGCCTGAGCAGGGGTGGGGTGGAGTGAGCAGGGGTGCAGCTCCCTCCCCCAACGATTTCATATACCTCCCCTTGATCTCTTTCAAATTTATGGCCGCTTTTCTTATTATTAATTGTTATTACACCCATATGTGTATACATACATATTGCACCTAAGGCTCAGGAATCGTTGCTAGAGAGGGTGCAGAAATGTCTTGAGAACCAGAGGATCAGGGAGCTTGCTGTGAGATTGTGTCTCCTATTAATGTTAGAAGCTACACCCATAGAGACTCACCAACATGACTGCCCAAATAAGAGCTGAGTAAGGAAGACAATAATAGACATGCCCAAGTGGACAGGAGAATGACCACAAGGCCTCAACCCTATAGTTCAGGAGAAACAGTCTTCTCTAGCGAAGATCACAGCAATTTGTTTTCCAATGGCAAATGGTCCATCTCTCGCCCACCACTCCCTCTCTCCTTTTAAAGTAACCCCAGTTACTAAGCACCAAATGCTTTTCAGGTCGCCCTCAAAGAAGAGCAGGACTCTTATGTTATTGAAGGCCTGGATCCTGGGACGGAGTATGAAGTCTCCCTGTTAGCTGTGCTTGATGACGGAAGCGAGAGTGAGGTGGTGACTGCCGTGGGGACCACACGTAAGTCCTGGAGTGTGGACTTGGGTCTCACGTTTGAGGTTCAGGGTCCACCAGGCAAACTCACAGCCTGTCTTCCCCCAATTAGGCCTCAACGTTTCTTTGTTTCTCCGGGGTTTCCCCTTGTCTTATAGTCAATGACTTCGTGTGTGAAGCATCGTAATTTCTCAGACTATCATTACACTGAAGGCTCTGAGCAGCTCTGCCTTGTTCATAATTCTATCCTGTAGTGTTAAACACTAGCTACATTTGGCATATCTTAACTGTACCACGGCTACTTAAAATGGAAAGGTAGATGAATAGATGATAGGTGGATATAATCATAAATAATCACACTGGAAAATAAGCTAATACTAATGTAGCCAATGTACCCAAGTGTTTCTTGAATTTTCTAAGTTGGTCTTGGTTATAAGAACTTTTTGCAAAATTTACTAGCTGATTGATAATCCCTTGTTTTTTTTCCTTTTTGAAACCATATATTAATTATATCCTTCTTTCTTAAAAGTGAATTATTAGCCATATATTAAGTTCTCTTAAGTGGATTTAGAAGATTTCTTGGTCAGTGCAGTTGGGAGATTCTTATGTTATAAACTGAAGAGAGAGCATGATCCTATACAGGGGAATCCAAACGAGCCCTGTTAGTCCTGTCAGAAGCTGCCGAGCTAGGATCATCCTTCTGAACTGTAAGGAAGTGAGACACAGAGGCTGGGCCAAGTCCTGCTTTGTCTTCAGTTGGTGAGGAAAGACTATCTCTCAAAGAGGCTGAAACTTCAGAGGAGGCATTTCCCAAAGCTAGGAGACATTGCCATGCAGTATTTGTGGACCTTCTGGATGGGTGTGTTGATCTGCATGTGAATGTGGGACACCAGGTAGCCATTCCTTCTAGCATCTGCCCATGGTAGATTCAGGATATAGAAGAAACACTACCTGCCAGAACCCATTGCCCTCTTGGGTGGGCTCTTTGGGGTAACCCTTTTACAACTTGGTCTGCAATTTAGTTTTCTTTAATTATCATGGCTATGTCCCTACTTAAAAAAAATAATCTTGAGGTTGCATAATTTTGTGAATGTAATTTGGTTGCTCATGTAAAGTCTCTGTTGAGCCACTAGTACCTTTCCTGTTCACCTTCCTTATTTGTTGAAATCGCGTATAAATCTGCCTTACAGCTTACCTGTTCTACCTTGCACGTCACTGTCAGTTGTTAAGAAAGAAAGATAACATCAATGCAATTTCTTTCATAAGTTATGATTTATGCAAATGTATAGAATGTTGTCTTTACATAGTTGGAAAGTAATGAATTTTTTTTTCCAGTTGATGACTTTTGGACAGAAACACCTACAACCGTAGAACCTACCAGCCCTGTGACTTCAGGTGAGGACACTCAGGGGCCTGTTTATCCTCAATACATTTGATTTAGACAGAAGTTGTGTTTCCTAGTCTCACTTAGCTTTTATTTAGTTATTTATTAGAAAAGAGATGTCCTGTCCTTGCTTTCTCACAGCAGTTCACATGTCAACAACCTTTGAGCGTTATATCTTCTCTTCTACCACGTACCGCTTGGTCTCCTAGGTCACCATCACTAAAGCTCTCTACCGTCCCTACTTCCATCTGGATTCCCATTCACCTTTCTGAGGCGGTTAACACCTTTCTTTGGCCGCCCCCAGAGGTCTTTGTCCCAGTCACTTCTGTGGCTCTCTGTGGAGCATTGATTATTTACACCACTTCCATTCATGTCTGTTGGGACCTGAGACTTGACTTATGCAGTGTTAGTCCCTCACAAATAGTTTCCCTCTCATCATAGCCTTTCTCTTTACCTCAGCACACCTCGCAACCAGTTGTCTGAGTTAATTACCACGCTCCCTGTCTAAAACACGTCCACAGCTCTTCATTACCCAGTCACCGACTCATTCATGTGTTTATCCTTCAGCTAATCTTTGTTTGGGTTTTCATTATTGGAACACACACACACACGTTCTCCCTCGAGAGTTCCTGTTTTCTTTCTTGGCCCCAGAGTTCTGGAACTCTGCCTTGAACTAAGATTTTCCCACAATTCCCCTTGTCTTGTAGTATAGCATAGTTATACCAGCTAGCCTCCTAGCTAACTTGGTGTCGTGTTTACAATGTTTCTCAAGACTTGATGGTGCATGTGTCAAAGATCTATACAATATGACATTTAAGACGGGTTCAGTGAATGTTCTCCTGAGGGGATGGATGAGGAGAATGGACAGAAAAAGGGAAGTCAGTATAGGAATAGAAAATGGCATTTGTGAGGGAAGAGACACCTTGGCAAATGGAGATGCATGTTGTAGTGAACACAGGTAAAGAAATTTAGGCAAATATCCCAGAAAAGATAACGTTTGAAGGCTGGAAAGATGAAGGTAGCATTGAGTTGGGGAACTGTTCTTGAGTAGTGTTAAGACAGGCCTGGGAGCAGGTAGGTGGGTGTTGCTGGATGCTACATCACATATGGAGAGTGATGAGATCTGGTACCCCCTGCCCATTTTAATAAGAGGGAGTGAGCATGAGGTCCTAAGGACCATGATCCCTTTTGAATTCAGTCCGGTGGGTTTCCTTCAGTTCTGTCAGCCATGACCATGGAGCTCCTACTTCACATGGATATCTCTCATAGGGTTGCACTGAATGATGTCGGATGCTACTCTGTAGGTGGTACCTGTGTTCTCATTTTGGGATATGATGGGCTGCAAGTTTTTAAATATGTGGTTCTATTTATTCCAGTTCTCCAGACAGGCATCAGAAACCTGGTTGTAGATGATGAAACTGCTACTAGCCTGCGGGTCACATGGGACATTTCGGACAGCAATGTGGAGCAGTTTAGGGTGACCTACCTGACAGCCCAAGGGGACCCCATGGAAGAAGTGGTAGGAACGGTCTGTATAACAACCGCTGACCAGGAGTCCCACAGCATTTGTTGGTGGAGCTACCACGGCTGTTTGGGGAGATGAGCAAAAGCTGTCCTGCTCATTGCTTGATGACACCAAGTCTGCAGAAACTAACATTCTTACTCACCCAAATTTCACTAATGGTTGTCATGTCCTTTCTGACTCTAAAACCTGCCACGCACAGATCGCTTCAATCTAATCAAGCTCTGCAGCTTTTTTGCTGTTATTGCTTTTGCTGTCTTACACACCTGTTAACCAAAATAGGGTTCAAATAGAGTCATTAGGCCAGGCATGGTGGCATATGCCTATAGGTCCTGGGGAGGCTGATGGAAGGAGATCACCTAAGCCTAAAGGCTGGAGAGCAGCAGCAACACATCTTAACCCTATCTATCTCGAAAGCAAACCAAATCAAGATAAGGACCATTACACATGTGTATTTGTGTACATGTATGTAGATGCATATGTAAAAGTTCAAGGCAAGTATTAAACTTTTCTTGCTCCTGGGAATCTACTATAAAGCTTTTAAGCAAAATGCACATGGGGGGGTCTAAAAGATATATTTTCACTCATTTTAATTCCAATTAATTATTACTAATTAATGGATTATTAATTACTATATCACAATACTATAAATCATACATTATTAGTTATTATAATTAATGATGGTTTATTAATAATAATTACTTATTAACAACAAATCAACTCATTTTAAGCATATTTATAACTATTTCTCACTTATTCTTAAGCATGGGCATCTCTTCTCAAGGCCTTGTGATTTTTTTTTAAAAAGTTGTTTTATGTACATTTTTATATGGCAAACCTGGTACATTCTTAATGATGGCCTCCCCACATTTTCCTAATTTATATCTTATTGTCTCCTTTGGAATTGTTTCTTTTTTCCCCCCTAGTTCCTCTGTATTTATTGCACTTAGAAAACCAAACCTGTTAGTTTAATCCTCAAATTTGATATGTTTTGGTGTCCAGACAAAAGAGAGCGCTCCAGATTCCATGCAGAGGCTGCTTGACTCCTCACTCACAAATACACTCCATTTACTACTGCGATATATCATTACTAAAGTTGTTTCTTTGCTGTTTCATTTTTAACACACTAGGGAGGAACTCTCGAAAACTCATCACTGGTCATTAATAACATTACCCCCCCGACCCCTATTAACTTACGAAGGGAATCATTTATTTGAGCTCAACATTCTTTATTTCCAGTTGGTGGAAGAAACATTACAGGGCACAGGGATGGCCTCCAGGACCTTGCAGATAGTGAATAGGCAGCAGGTTCATGCCATTGATCCGGGAGAGTTTCTAGAAAGTTAGTGGGTACCTAGATGATTTGTATTACATTATAATTTCACTTCAACAATACATTCCAAATGATTCAGGATTGGCAAACTTAAAAATTATACTCAGGCATACCAATTAAATATGTAATTTGGGTATTTTATTTTTCCTATAATTACCCCACTATTATAATTTGGTTCCTAAAAATAAGAACCCACAAAGACTTCCCAGCATGAGAAACTTTGCTTTTTGTTTTCAAGAACCACATTTAGCTCCTTGGTGCTGATTCCTGCTGATTTGGAAAGAGTAACAATTTAATCTCACACGTGCACTTGTAAGCTCTGCACAGCAAAATAATAACAATATTTGCTTTGGGTGGCTTTTAGAACGTGTTCCCTTCAGGAGTTTCTTTTATTTAGTGCTATTTATAACTGAAACACTTGAACACCCAAATGAAGGGAAAACGATCTAAAGTCTTAGTCTGCCCAGCTAAACAGAGCTTTATGGAAAACGAAAAGTGTTGGTAAGTTTACTGTGCAGTAGAGCGTTGGTTTTCCACTACACAAGGAAATCCTAGTGGGAGTCTTCAACTTCCAAGTCCCGTTAGTGAATTCTAATTAAATTAGACTTGTGCATGTAACTTACAGGCACTTTATTAATTTAAAGACTGGCCTGAGGATTGAGAATTTGTATATGTATTTTATCAAATGCTACTGCTGTAGAAATACAGTGATGTATTATTTTAATTCTTCAGCTAATTAAATCAAATAAGTGTGTGTGTGTGTGTGTGTGTGAGAGAGAGAGAGAGAGAGAGAGAGAGAGAGACAGAGACAGAGAGAGACAGAGAGAGACAGAGAGAGACAGAGAGAGACAGAGAGAGAGAGCATGCACAAGCATATTATCCTGTGAAATATGGATAACCTCTAGCTAGAAAGGCTAGAGGTTGACTTTTGGTAATTTTCTCTGAAATTCGCCTCATTTTTGGGGACAGTATCTCTCATTGAATCTGCAGCTTGACATTTTATTAGACTGGGTAGCATGTACCAGGTGTGGTGGTTTTTCTGTAATCACAGTCCTGGGGCAGGGGAAGGCAGAGATAGGTAGATCTCTAGACTTGCTGGCTAGCTATCCTAAACGACTCAATAAATAACAGGTCACTAAGAGACCCTATCTCAAATACAAAAAGTCTCCAGGATTTGCCCATCTCCATGCCCCTAGTGTTGGATCATTGGTATGTGCTGCCAGGCCCAGAGTTTTATATGGTTGTGGGGATCTGAAGTCAGGTCCTCATGTGTGAGCTGTGAGTGTTTTTACCCACTGAGACATCTCCCCACCCTGCATTCTTAGTGAGATAGAAAGTAAGTAAGGTGTGTCTGAGTTTAGGACAGTGAGATGCAGGTCAATGACAAAGTCAAAAGACCTTGAAATCATGTGGACGACATGATATCTTAAAATGATGATGTCTGAAGTGAAAAGAGAATTTAGACAATAAAGTGCTTGCCTTGAAAGCATGAGGAATGAGTTACATTCCTCAAACCATATTAAAAAAAATAACAAAGGGTGTGCTGGTGCTCCTGTAATCACAGCTCTGGCAGGGGAAGGCAGAGATGGGTGGATCTCTGGGCTTTCTGGCTAGCTATCCTAACCTACTCAATAAATAACAGGCCACCAAGAGACACTATCTCAAATACAAAAAGATTGGATGTGCCAGAGGAATGACACTCATGATTGTCCTTTGGTCATTACACACACATGCACACATTTGTATGTGCATCCACATACATATGTACCTGTACACATTTGACCATACACACACACACACAGACACACACACACAGACAGACACACACACAGTCACACACACAGACAGACACACACATAAACATACACACAGACAGACACGCACACAGACAGACACACACATAAACACACACACAGATGCACACACACACTCCGGTGGCTTACTGGATTTGGATTCTTCTAGTAGCACATGGCACAAAGCATTTGGCACTTAATAAGGGCTGTTGTTATAAACCACAGCAACTCCTTTCTGCCATACACACACACACACACACACACACACACACAGACACACAGACACAGACACACACACACAGACACACACACAGACACACACAGATGCACACGCACACAGACGCACACACACAGACGCACACACACAGACACACACAGATGCACACGCACACACAGACACACACACACAGACACACACACACAGACACACACACAGACACACACACAGACACACACAGATGCACACGCACACAGACACACACACACACAGACACACACAGATGCACACGCACACAGACGCACACACACAGACAGACACACACACAGACACACACACACAGACGCACACACACACAGATGCACACGCACACAGACACACACACACAGACACACACACACACACGATGCTTGTCCAGGAAAGATGGATGGCTAACCCATACTATGAAAGCAAAGAGGAAAATGTGTCCTAATCATAGACATCTTTTCTCTTACCATTGATCCACGTTTTCTCTTCACTGTTACAGCTGATTGTACCGGCACAGGCAAAGGATGAGATAGGACTCAGGTTGGAGAACTGTACACACACATAGTATTGTAAACCAAAGGGAAACAAGAAAAACTAAATTCACCAGTTAGGGTATGTGAGTTACTTCTGTACTTTAAGGCATAATGAAGTCTACCAAAGTTCAAAGGAAAAAACAAAAAGGAACTGTAACATATAAAAATGGCAGTCACTATCTCATAAGGATTGTTTTGCATGGTGGTTCATGGTGCCGTGGAGTGCCAAAGACAGTGACCTCAGTTTTGTTGTCAGAGCAGAGATGTCTCTCTGTTACTTGTAGAAGGCTGCTTGGGATTCTAGCATCTGAATACTGGCTGGTGAACATCATCTAAAGAGGGGCCACTTAAAGTGTGTCTTAGACTCCTGCAGGGTGAGTCCTGATGGTAATGTTAAGCTTTGGAAATCTTGACAGCCATTTAACATTCCTGCGAAAATCCAAGAGTGTCAGTCACGTTTCTACCGGTTTAGTTTTATTTTATTTGATAGAAGTATCGGGTGACAACAGATTGGAATTAAAACAGTGCCACAAACTCAACCCTGAGTTATCCTTCGTCGCTGTATGAAAACCATGGTCTAAAAGTGGAATTGTGCAAGATGGGACACAGCAAAGCATATGAAATCTCGTCTCTTCTGCACATCACAGCTTGCTCCATGGGATCCAGACAGCCCTCATAGAGAGAGACAGAAAAGTTACATATTTGAAAAAAATTAAAAACACAAGGCTCCCTAGTGGCATTTGCATCACATTTAATCACTAACAGCTTTCACAGAGTTGTCTCAAAAATGAAAGGCGGCATCTGCTATGACCGCAGCATCTGTATTTTAAGTATGAGCTCCTATTAATTCACATAAAATGTCACTCTCCTTTACTTAAACAAGCAGAGACCGAACAGGATGAAATTTGCATACCCCAGAGGGAATTTCCATTTTACTCTTGATAATGAATATGAAGGTGAAAAAAAGGTTGCTCTGCATACTTGTGTGACATAAACCCCCAAAGGGAAAGCAGGCCCTAGATCAGATCTCTGGGGTTTCAATATGGCCCCTGTACTGGACCATGTGGGTCTGTTTCCACATCTATAAAGTGAGTGTGATATCACTGCCATAAAGGGTTATGGTGATTCTGGAGTGGCTTACCGGATTTGGATTCTTCTAGTAGCACATGGCACAAAGCATTTGGCACTTAATAAGGGCTGTTGTTATAAACCACAGCAACTCCTTTCTGCCATGCAGTGGGGATCCTCCAGAGTGGTCACTCTGCTTTACAATGTTCCACAAGCTAAATTTGATCAGCAACAAGGCCATCTGCTTCTCAGTGTGAGACCTGACCTTATTTAAAGAGCATCTACATGGGTGGTTTGCTAGACAGCTCAGAATGAGAGCCTAGGCTCTGCTCCAGCATTCTGTTGAAGAGAGACGACACCCCTAAAAATGCTACCTGGAAGGGGCAATGCAAGTCAGGGCATCCACAGCTGTCTTGCAGCCCTTCCTGCCAGGGTTGACTAACTCACTCTAGATTAAAACAGAGCTGCTATTTTTTTTTTATAACTGCCTACCCAAGATTCCACTTGATGCAAACCTGTACACTCCAGTGTTCTTTTCTTCGATTAGTAGAACTATGGTTGTCTGATGCAGGCTTTTCCTATACCCAAGATGATGGTATATCAAAGCTTAGCTGTATCATAGCAATAGCTACTTCTGGGTTCACCAAGAGGTTTTCTAGGATTTATTCCACGATGGATGGGTTCCTTCCTTCTATCAGAAGGAGAAAGCATGGCTTCAGCTTGCTGGCATCTCAATCATCCCTGGAATGGAAAATCTTTCTGGCTGTCTTGGTCTTGTGACTCTTTTAAGCCCCTCTGGGTCAATTTGTACATTGTCACATTTTTTTCCAGTGATCATTATGTTCCCAACAGCTCAGAGAAGTGCCAGCATTTAACTGCTGGGGCATAGGCACAGTATTTCCTAGTGGACATGTGGTCCAGAATAATCTCTTAGAAACACCAGAATTGTACTGTATGCCACGTGGCACATTGCACACCAGCTGGTGCGGGGTCCCCATGCCTCTGGATTTCTTTTTTCTGGCAGTTTTAGTGACAGAGGAGGGATAGCGGATCCAGATGGAGGAAGATACCTCCTTCCAGATGTAAGAAAGCTGCAGCAGATTTTGAGTGTTGCTGTTAAATATGTTTCAACTAGAAAAAAAAAACTTGGCTCTTGATGCTTTATTCTGTTGCTCTTGGAGGGTAATCATCCTTTCTAATTGAAAGAATAAAATGTTGGGGTCAGGTTATCACTGAGGAAGGAAAATAGGGGAGGATTTGCAAGAGGATGCTCAAGTCATTTCGGAACAGATAAGCACCAGTCTGGGTTGGAGAACGGACACTTTAAATACAAACACCTGCTGGCTTGGCAAATGGTCATTCTGTCTTCTCCAGGAAGGCTAAGAAGACATCAAGAGGAGATATTCTGTAGAGTTAATCTTCCTATTTTGGTGCTTACAAACTAAAGTTTCTGTGAGGGACATGGTAGGGAGAGATGCTTTTGCATGAGTGCCTTTCCTTTCGCTAGCTCACTTCTGATGCTTTCAAAATGTCTGTAGTCACACTTCTTTAAGAGGCGAGTGGGAGTAGGAGTCTCACACAGTCATCATATTTGCCTTTTTGTTCAGGTTATGGTGCCTGGAGTGCAGAACAGTCTCCTTCTGAAGACTCTACTTCCAGACACTGAGTATAAAGTCACCGTGACCCCTATCTACACTGTTGGAGAAGGTGTCAGTGTCTCTGCTCCTGGGAAGACTTGTAAGTGAATGTTTGTCTGCATGGACACTAGTTTACTCATCACCTAGGATGGGTAAAGTATAGTGCAATAATTAGGACCAGAAAATCTGCCAGAATCCTGTGAATGGGTATGAATCCATGTACAATACAATTTGGGCAAACTGTTTACCATCAGGGGGCTACAGATTTATTCTCTGTGAAAGCAGAAGCACAGAGCAGAGCTGATCCTTCAGGTTCACCTTGTGGCACATCACACGTCCTGGTGATTTGCCAAGGTGGAGGCCTCATGGCCTCAGTCTTTCTCCACATTTCATGGAACCGTGACAATCCTCCCCCTCTTCTTCCTCCTCGTCTTCCTCCTCTTCTCTTTTTTCCTTCTTTTTTCCTTTTGTAGGCCTAGTTTTATGTTTTTTAAATAAGCATTTAGCAAATGTGCTTTCTTTTTATTATAGTTCTGTGAGTTTTAACACATGCATGGGTTCACATAATCATCACCACTAGAGTAGACAATAGAGAAACCTGTCTCATGATAGCAATATCCTTCATAGTACTGTCTTGCTCACAATCCTATCTCCTAAAACCTCTGTTGCTTCATTAGTCAGCTTTGTTTGTTGTTTTTATTGTTGTAACACACTAATTGAGACAATTAACTGAAAAAAGTAAAAGTTCATCCTACAGTTTGTCCTTCTTGCAGAGTGTTCTGAGACCATAGTGTAGCATAATTGAGAAAAAAAAAGAGAGACTTCATTCAGTAATTGATGGGTACAGAAGCAGAGTCCCACAGCCAGATATTAGGTGGAGCTCTGAGAGTCCAGTGAAGGAGGGGGAGGAAGGATTGGAGGAATCAGAGGGCTCAAAAATACCACAAGAACAAGACCCATCAAATCAACAGACTGCACCTCATAAGGCTCCCAGAGACCAGGGAGCCGGGAGGAGTCTGACCTATGACCTCTTTATATATGTTATGGCTGAGCAGCTGAGTGTTCTTTTGGGATTCCTAACAGTGGGAGCAGAGGGCTATTTTGCCTACTTGTCAGATCTTGGTCTGCCTACTCAGTTGTCTTGTCTAGCCTTGATGTGATGGTATATGCCTGATCTTATTATACTCGTAATGCCATGTTTGGTTGATGTCCCTTGGAGGCCTGATCTTGTCTGAGGGGAGGCAAATGGGTGTGGATCAGGACAGAAGAGAAAGTGGTGGGGAGAGGGGAGGGGAAAATGTAGCCAAAATGTAATATATAAGAGAAGAATAAAAAATTCTTTAAAAAAAGAGGGAAGGTTTACTTTCTTTCATAGTTTCAGAAGTTCTGGATCTTGGGAGCCTATTTATGAACTTCACTTTTGTATGTTAACCTCTGACAATACTATGTGGTCCCAAGGAGACATCTTAAAATATTTAAGAAGCATTCGCCATAGTTAAATCAGATGTAAGCACACTTGACTCTTTTATTTGCTATTATTAACATCTATTCTTTCATAAAGACTACCCTAGATTTTAGTGGTGATAGGAACACTTCAAACAGTGACTATACTTACTCTGTTTTCTGACATGGTGGGTCAAGAAATGAGGGCTTGGTAGAAATTCTTCTGTACCATATAAGTGATATAAATTATCATTACCTGTTGGTATACACATTGTGGCTGGGTAGGTCTTAAAGCTCCAAGTCAATTTTACTTCATGCCCGTCATCTTGGGGAGGATAGCTACAAGGTACAAGCTGACCCTCCGCTCACCTGAGAGGCTCTCCATATTACATGGGGATTCTGCACTGCAAGAGGAGGATTTCCAAGGGCTACCATTCCTACATAATTGGTGGCTAACACAGCCAGAGAATCTACCCAGATTTAAACAGTGACTGATGGTTTCCAGTTCTTAATGGAAAGCAGATATTAAAAAAAAAAAAAACCAAACCTGTGGCCATTTTAATTCATCATAATTGACAGTTACATGGGAGCAAGTCCAGAGCAGTGTTAATAACTAAGTTTTGTACCTTACTCCTATAGGTGGGTTTTCACAAAAGTCTAAATAAAGCAGGAAGTAGATTTTTTTTTTTTGAGAGAAAAAAAGCATTTCTTTCATGGCCCCTAAAATATCTTTTATCTGTTTTTTTTTTTTTTTCTTGACAAATTAAGAATAACTGGAAAAGACCTATCTGCTGAACAGCCAGTGTTGTGAAGGTCAGGTCTAGAAACCTGAAAAGATCTGTATAATGCATCTTTTCTTGTTTATCATCTCACAGTTAGAGGGAGGAATTGCATTGGGTACCATTGCCCAAGTGTCCCTTCACAGCCTTTTTGCCTGGGGTAAAAGCTCCCTGTTTGAACTGTTCATCTGCCTTTAAATTATCATGATGCAGGGAACACACATTGGGAGGCCCAAAGGGAGTGGGAAGAGGGAATTGGGTGTAGATATAAGACACATTGTATACATGTATAATATTGTCAGAGAATAACACTTGCGTATACAAGGATCTCTTGAATACACAAGGTAGAAGAGAGTGTCTGGTGAAGCAGACCCTCGCCACCAGTGATAATCACCAGTCACATTGTGTAAGTAGCATTTTTGATATGGACAGACAGGTGCATTTTGATGTATGTGAAGTTCATTAATGCAAAGGTAGATGTTTTTAATAAGCATCATTCAATTTTATTTTTGGTTAAAATTAATTGAAAAGAGAACCATCATCCTTTCAATGAACCTCTGGATTTCAGAAAAAATGTATTCATCAGAAGAGCAATTTTTTAGATTTGTGTTACAGACCCCACTGTGAACTTTATGTTTTATTTGCAAAAGTGTTTAGTTCAGGTGCTGACTGAACCTCTTATTTGCCTTCTTCTGTCTGCACAGTGCCATCCTCTGGTCCTCAAAACTTAAGGGTCTCAGAAGAATGGTACAACCGGTTACGCATTACATGGGACCCACCCCCTGCCCCTGTGAAGGGCTATAGGATTGTCTACAAACCTGTGAGTGGTAAGTCCTTCTCAGAACCCAAAGTTCCAAAATTTTTAGTGTGTGTGTGTGTGTCCTTTGCCAGAACATGCAAGTGGAGGTAAGAGAACAGCTTGGAAGAGTCAGTTCTCTCCTCCCATCATGTGGATTCCATGTGTCAAACTCAAGTGGCCAGGCTTGACTGAAAATCTGTGGCACCATCTCCCTGATGCCAAGCATATTTTAAGATTATTTCTGGCATTGTTTCTGTCAGTGTTAGACTTTATATATTAAACCACTAAGAATTGTTTCTTATCTTTTTTGAGGATAAGTGTTTTTTTAGTATGGTCCCTGTTGGGTAGACATTATTAGAAAGACAAAATGATGCCTTCATATAGAAAACTGTACACACACCATGAAGAAATAGGCTATCTCCTTAGTGTACATCTGCCTGACCACCTCAGGCAGGGAACAAGTCTAAGGAAAGCTGGAATCCCCAGGAGTGGAGGGAGGAGTCATAGCTCAATGGATGTGTAAGCTCTAGACCTTAAAATCCTTACTTTAAAATTTTTCTTCTGCTTCTTCTTGGATGAGTTGGACAAATTCTATTGACAAACTTTTCTTTCTTTACATTTAAAAAAGTATGCTGTGGGGTAAACTCAGCAAAGTAAAAAAAAAAAAAAAAAAACTTCTTCATGAGATACTCTCTTCTACCCCCCTCCACCACTGTATATTCAACTGTCTTTATTTCCTGACAATATTATACATGTATACAATGTGTCTTATATCTACACCCAATTCCCTCTTACTCCCTTTGGGCCTCCCAATGTGTGTTCCCTACATCATTATAATTTAAAGGCAGATGAACATTTCAAATAGGGCGTGCTTTTACCCCAGGCAAAAGGCCATAGAGGGCATTTGGGCAGCAGTACCCACTGCAATTCCTTCCTCTAACCTTCACACTCCTGTGACACTTTAAGTAGGAAAATATGCATTATACAGCTCTTTTCAGGTTTCTAGACCTGACCTTCAGAACTCTGGCTGTTCACCAGAAAGAGCTCCTCCAGTTATTCCTAGTTTGGCAGAAAAAAAAGAGTTAAAAGATATTTTAGAGGCTATAAAAGTTGCTTTATTTCTCTCTCAAAAACTTGAATGGCCGAAGTCTGTCTTGTGGGGCATTGCTATCGATCTTATTTCAGCCTTAACTCTTCTTCTTTTGCCACTTATCCAGGTCCTATTGTCATCTGGTCCATGTGACTACAATAGCCTCACTTCCAGTCTCTTCAGAAAAAATGTCTTTATGGACCATGAAAATAAAATAGTAGGCACAGATCAAGGCCTGCTCCACACTCACTCCTTCAGATTCATCACAGATTTTATTTCTTTTGTTTCTTTCTTGTAGGTCTAGGGTGTATATACACTTACGTGATGTGTTCTGGATCCTTTAAAAATGTCTATCATATTTTCTGAGTACTAAAATCACTTTCTTATGTTAAACTTGTGGTTTTCAATTGCTATGGTTTGCCCTCAGTAGAGATAGGTTTGACTGTCACACGTTGGAGTATGGAACTTTCCACCTAGTAGGTACTGGTAACTATTCCTCAACTCACAGTATTTTCCTACTTTTGAATAATTGTCCTTCAAGTGTCCAGGATGTCAGTAGTATTGTGGTTGTCCTGGAGAGGCAGCTACATGTGATCGTTTGTGTTGGCTTTTTGTAGCATAGGAAAATAGCTACTGTTACAATGCATGCATCCAAAAGCCACGTAAATTTGCTACTAGAATGGGGTTCCTGGAGGAAAGTGATGAGTACTTAGAAATTATCACCAACTCAAAGCTCTTAAAAAGTAGACACAGAGAAGAAAAGACAGCTGGTAAAAAGGCAGAATAAGACTCAGCACAAACTGTACTTAACATTTAAGACTCCAGCAGGTTGAATGCAGTTGAAGACACAATGGTCTCAAAATTCAGCTGAGCTAAGGCCATGGCATAAGAGTAGATGGTGCTCTAGTGGTGACATCTACCCAGAACTCCTATGATAAGGTGTGGTCTGGTGACCAGGATAGAGCTTTCTGTCCTTGACATGTGCTGGGGATAAAACAACTATGTAAGTAGAGGCTGTTGGGAATTATGTCTTCAACCAAGCAAATGCTGATTGCTTCTGATAATATAAAAGTCAGTCAATATATAAGGTGATGGGTGGATAGTGAAGCCCTTCAACATTTTGACTAAGTACAAGGGATAAAACGCTACTAGAGGAAGAACTAAGATGTAGGTTTTAGAGACAGATGAGACTAGGTTCTAGCCTCAACCTAGTTGTTTGCCTGCTGGGTAATCCTGGGTCACAGTCAAGAGTTGGTTGAGTGCAATTCTCTAAGAGCAAATGCACGTTGTGATTGTAGTGTATACTCTTGTCTCTTTTAGTCCCTGGTCAAACTCTGGAAACTTTCGTGGGTGCTGATGTCAACACCATTGTCATGACAAATCTCCTCAGTGGAATGGACTACAATGTGAAGATCTTTGCTTCCCAGGCAGCAGGCTTCAGCGATGCTCTGACTGGCCTCGTGCAAACACGTAAGCCCGATTGATGTCTGCTTGCTTCAGCCCTGAGTTAGTGGCTTTGTGTTTGATTCTCCCTGTGACTTGTCTCTCACTCCCTGTTTTCAGTGCAACCATTGGCTTTTCTTCCTTCTGCAGTACTCTTTCTGGATGGCATTTTGTGGAAAGAAAGGTGTGGTAGTTTCTCAGGGCTGTCCAGAGTCCTAGTTGGCAGGCAGTTGTCAGCAACTGCTTTTCCGATCTGCTTGATGGTTGCAGATAGGATTTCCCTCTGGAAAGTTTGTTGGCACTTTTCAAATTAGGTGAAATTTTCCAAATAGCCAATAGTCTGACATGGCCAATGCCAGTTAAAGCTGGGCCAAGGAGAAGTTGGCTTTCTCTCAAAGCATTGCTACTCACCACTCATGCACATGAACACACACACACACACACACACACACATACACACACACACACACCACACAATCACACCATACATCATTGATTGAAAGAACATGTCTCTCCACTCTAAGATGTTCTTGTATTCTTTTATGAATTTTCATATGGGAATTTCTCATTGGCATCTGAACTTATGATGGAATTCCATGTGGAATTACGTAGTGCTTTCCAAATTTCAATAGACGTGTTCCATTGTTCTGAAATTTTGTTATATACCTCCACATCATCTGTTATATTTCTTTAGATCAACTTACATGTTTGGATCCAAATACATTAAAAAAGCGTATCTCTATGATGAACCCAAGGTTGGTACTTTTAATACATAGTGAAGATAATACACACATGATGGAGTGACAGCATGCTCTGTAAAATAAACATATGTGCTCTTAGTAGCATGTGCCTCATGCGTAAAGCTTGTAGTGATCAGAGAATTTGAAAAGAGCCTTAACTGCCTTACATATTAGTGATGGCCTTGGACAAAGGCGTTACCTTCTCAGGGTTCCAGGCCTTCTCAATTCTAAGATGAAGGCAATAGCCATCCATAGTAGCAACTATGGTGTAGATGAAGGAGCTAATGTATGCAGAGTGCCTGTTAAGGCAGGCTCTGCAGGAATAGCTGCTATTATATTGTAATAACTGTGTTATTCTTGGCATGTATGTGATCTTTGTCTCAAATAGAATGATTAGTCCAAAAAAAAAAATGTCATTCAAGAATTTGGCTCCAAGCTACCTTGTGTTTTTTGTAGAACCTGTACTTCCATGAGAGGATGCTTCCTAAATCCTCTTCTGTGGAGTATCTTGACATCGCAAAGATTACATACTGAATAAGCTTTATAATTTTATCTGAAATGAATCCCCGCCCCCTGTTTGGGTATACTGACACCTTATCATTTAGAAGGCTGATGTAAAAGAATCACCAGTTTGAGGTTAGCCAGGGTTGCATCAAAAGATCCTATCTTTTAAAATCACAAAACAAATAAAAATAAGAAATAGAACAAAGTTAGGTGTGATGGCACACACCTTTAATCCCAGCTCTCAGGAAGCAAAACCAAACCAAAACAAAAGAAAACAACCCATAAACTATACATACAGCCCCCCTCCCCCAAAATGTGTTCTCTGTATTTGAGGACTCCAGGGTGCCTTTTGCCTATGGTTCTGTCTTCTCCTTGACTACTGAAGTGACACTACTTTGGGTACTAGCATGGTCGCTAAGTATTTTCCTCTGCTGTACTGTGACAGCAAACCCCAGCTCCTCCTTATCATGCCAGAGTCTCTGTGCTTGGCACACCTCCTTCCTCTGTCTCTAGCCTTCTGGTTTATGTCTCTACCACTTGTGTTTCCAGACTAATTTTTATTGGCATATTTCTGTGTACTCCTTTTCTCACTCCATATTTCTTTTTTTCTTTTCTTCTTTTCTTCATTAGTAAGAATGGTGAACATTCCAAACATAATTTTGAAAACAGAGAATATTAAATTGTTTTATACTCTTACCCATTAAGTAGAAGTTAAACAGTTGTTGCTTGTTCTCTTTCTCTAGTGTAAAATACAGACAGCCTCACACAATGAAACATAATTTAATGTTTTTTACAACAATTTTAGCACAGTTGTTAAAATTATTAATTTCCCTTTCTTGTGTGGGGAAAGGAGTATTTCAGTTAGCTTTAGGAAATGAGACTTCCCTCTCTGCTCCACCAGAGAGAAGCAGTAAAAAGATACAAATTATGATTAGGAAAGATTATTTTACTATCTTGGAAACAAAAATTATGAAGCAATTTCATTTTATGAGTTAACTAAGACAGGATGACATAAAAGAAAAATCATATGGAAGGAAGAAGTTATTTAGGAAAAGAAAAGTAAATTTTCTGCTTTTGAATCTAAATGATAAACACCACATGTTTACTTTTATATTGTCCTGAAGAAAGCTTTCTGTTGTTTCCCCCCAATGATCTCCCATGTAGATGAGAATTCTAAGGTGAAGAAATCCAAATAGTTTCTCTTACACGTGCAGACTCTACAATTTAATTTCAAAATAGGTTCATTCTTATTCAATTATAATTTTTTGTTTTTATTTTGATTGACTATTTTTATCACTGCCCATATTTATAGGGAATGTTGTGGGGTTTTAATACATGGATCTATCACGACAAGATCTACTTAGGATAGTTAAGCATGTGTCACCTTAAATGTTTATCTTTTTTTGTGGTGAAACTATTCAAAATCTGCTGTTCTTTTGGTTTTAAAACCTGCAGTGCATTGTTATGAGCTATAACAGGCCCATTGTGTGATAGTCCCACTGTGTGATAGTCCCATTGTGTGATAAGACACTTGGCTTCATTCCTCTCAGTTACTCAGAGCTCCTCCCTCATCTTCCCACTGTCCCCAGCTTCTGGTAGCTAACCCTTTTCTCTAATTGTATGAGATTATAATGGGATATCTATTGCCATTTAAAATAATAAATCCCATCTTTTGCAACAAAGTGGATGAGCCTAGAAGACCTTGATTCGATAACCTGACACCAAAGGGCAATTGTCACAAAACCTTCCACACAGTTCTGTGAGACCAGTCTTTATGAAGCCAGTTTTGTTGTGTAATATGTTCATGTCTACCCCGTTCTTCCCTTTGACTTTATCATGCTTGTTGTCATTTGCCTGTAAGTCCATACTGTATTACTTTGGTCATTGTGAAACAGATAAAGGCATACATAATAAAGAAGAAGCTCACATATCACCCATTCCTTCGTCACTGTTGCATCTTACCTTTTTCCAGTGAATATGTGTGTCCTTTTCACTTGTCAACATGAGACAGTCTGCTTCATAGGTCTTGTTTTGCAGACATTAAATAAATGCCTTAAATAAAAACATAAAGGACATATCTTCTGTTATTCATCTTTTTGTGAGTTGGTAAGTTTCCCATTTCTGAGTCTAAAGCTCTGAATGAAAATTTTACCATAAATTACTTTCAGAACTGGGTATAATTTGTGGCATTGCTTGCAGTGTGACATGGTTTTGTTTCTGTTTTGTTACAGTGTTCTTGGGTGTGACAGATCTCCAAGCCAATCAGGTTGAAATGACAAGCTTGTGTGCTCGGTGGCAAATACATCGCCATGCCACAGCCTATAGGATAGTTCTAGAATCCCTTCAGGGTAAGTAGTTTTGTGAAGTACTTGCTTGCCTGCTCTTATGCAAATCAATTGTGGAAAGTCATATTAGACAGCAAATATGGAGACAAAATGTGGGACAGAAACTGAAGGAGGGGTTGTCTGGAGACCATTCCACCTGGGTATCCATCCCATGTGCAGTCACCATGGATGTCAGGAAGTGCATGCTGACAGGAGCCTTATATAGCTGTCTCCTTAGAGGTCTACCAGAGTCTGACATATTCAGAGGCAGATGCTCACAGCTAACCATTGAACTGATCATGGGATTCCCAATGGAGGAGTCGGAGAGAAGACTGAAGGAGCTGAAAAGGTTTGCAGCCCCATGAAGAAAGCAACAATACCAACCAATCAGAGCTCCCAGGGTCTAAACCACCAGCCTGGGAGCACATAGGGAGGGACCCATGGCTCCAGCTGTATATGTAGGGGAGGATGGCCTTGTTGGGCATAGGTGGGAGAGTCGATCCTTGGTCCCATGAAGGCTGGAACCAGAGTGTAGGGGAATTCGAGGGTGTGGAGGTGGGAGTGGGGGGTGGGGGTACATCCTCATAGAAGCAGGAGGAGGGGGGATGGGATGGGGGTTCATGGGCAGGGGGGGAGGGGATGACATCTGAACTGTAAATAAAATATTCCCCCCCCCCCCAAAAAAAAAGGACTAGAGTCCTTGTCGGCAAGTTGCATGTTCAGGGCTCAGAAATGCAGCATGTGACATCAGACCTGCAGAACTTTACCCAGGACCTGAGAAAATGCATGCAGAAGCTTATCCATCAATGCTTTGCACCCAGCAAGCTCCTAAACAACGCAATCTGCTGTTGGTCTCCGGAGCCAAATGACCAGAACTAGCATACGTTCAAAGTGCATGGTGCTAGCACTGTGTTATTTACTCCGTGGTGACCAGCTTCAAATGGCATGTTTTTCTGAGTGCTTTATTGCCTTGGTAGTAACTTGTGAACGCATTCTCATTCAGGAGGAGGCATAATGTATCCATATCTGCTGAGGTTTGATCTGACATATATAGGAGTTCAAAATAGAATATATGGTGAAGACAAGAAAAACATTAAAAAAAATATATGTTCTATGGTTGTGTAGAACATGAGTTAATGAATGTTTAAGCCAAAGGAGATGAAAGATATGCTTACTATGAGTAGAGGAACAACTACAGAATTTGAGTTATATTTCATATCTCTCTATGATCATATTTATTATAGAAGGGTTAATATTTACTGGCATTTGTTAGACCTAAAGATACTAAGCATCACCAACAGTGTTGGTTTGGTGTCTGCAGATGCGATTGGTCCCTAGGTGGGGCAGTCTCTGGATGTCCTTTCCTTCACTCTCTGCTCTACTCTGTGTACCTGATTTCCTTTAGACAGGAACAATTCTGTGTTAATATTTTTGAAGGTGGGTTGGTGACCCCATCTCTCCCCTGGCAGCTCTTTTTATCTAATGGAGGTGGTCTCTTCAGGTTCCATCTCCCTACTGTTGGGCATTTCAGCTAAAGTCACCCCAGTTGAGTCCTAGGAGTCTCTCATACCTTTATTCTGATGTGAAGTCAGTAGAGATGTCCCTGCTGCAACCTCAGATTCTCATCATCATTCTTCTCTGAGCTTCAGTGTCTCCAAAATTTACCTCATTTGAAATTATTAACTGTGACAATTACCTACACACTAATAAGCAAACTATCGAGGCTGTACCATTCAAACTTGTTTATGAAATTTATAGAAACACGAATAAAGGGAGTTAAGCAAAAGAATCAGTTATTGGCTTATACACTGAGAGGCTTAACCGTATCCAACTTTAGGCACCTCTGGATCCAGGAGTTTGAACAGTCCTTGAGATGGAGTCTTGCTCTCTCCTCCCACTCTGCTTTTCATACTCAGTCAGGCTCTGTGATGGGGATCCAGTCAGATCCAGAGTGACATCCTTCCAGTTTCTGGCTTCATAGGCATGGAGAAAAGAGAAGTTTCTTTCTCAATGTTTCCAACAGAAGTCCAGAAACTGAGTCATGCTGGCCTGGTTTGATCACATGCTCCTAAATCTGTCACTGAGTGCACAGGAATGAAATAAACAGACTGGTTGGACCTGGTTAATTTCCCTGACTGTGTCTGTGGCAATGGCCAGGAGCAGCAGGGTGGTATTTAATGCTGTCCAGATTATAAGTACCAAGAGGTGGGAGAATTGAATCCAAAGGAAAAAAAGGATGGGATTCAAGGCTGGCAAACACAAGACATCTGCTAGGACATTTTTATGGCTAAGATAGGGGAAAAGATTACCAGAAGGACAAAGACCATACTGGGAACGACTGAAATAAAACTTGCCAATTAGCTGTTTGCCAAATTCAGGCTTTGGTTAATTCTGGCATAGATCAAAGTGAGAGACCTTTAGTTGGTCTTGTTAACCCCCCCTCTCTGTCTCTGTCTCTCTGTCTCTGTATCTCTGTCTGTCTCTGTCTGTCTCTGTCTCTCTCTCTGTCTCTGTCTCTGTCTCTCTCTCTCTCTCTCTCTCTCTCTCTCTCTCTCTCTCTCCATCCTCTTCTCTCCATCTTTTTAAAAGCTGACATGGCAGCATTTCTCTTTGAGTTCCTGTCCTAAAGGTCCAGATACTGTGTCTCCCTGTTAATTTGTTTGACAAATTTTTGTAGATTGCTTAGGAAAGAGTTCAGAGGGCACACGCCTTTCCCCCTCCTTTAGGTGTGAGACGCTGATTGTGTGGTAGTGTCTGTTGTAAGAGGATTGCAGTCTACTGGAACACTTACTTTACCAAAGACCAAGGCTAGAAAGGAATGTTACATGCAACCTATTTCAGAATCAAACTGTCCGATGCAAAGGCATGGTGATTGGGGGTCAGGCATTTGAGAGACCTGGGAGGAGAAAGTATTGAAGTCATAAAATTCTCATAGCATCCTTGTCCTGAGGAGCCTCTGCATGTGGCTCTCAGCAGCTGCTCCAGACACCATTTTGGGAACCAAGATGGTGATGTCATTATCGATACAATAACGATCCAGAATGCTACCTTGCTTTTTAGAAATAAATACACAATGGCAAACTATTTAACTCTGTTCTAAGAAATTAAGCTGAATTAGCACTCTACCTTGGGCAGAGGGATTAAAAGGGTTAGTCATCATCCGATCAATTTAGATTTTGCTTTCCTTTAAGGCAAAGCCATTAGACTTGAAACACATGCCAAAAGCAACACGTGTACACCTTCACTCATGGATCCCTCTTTGTTACTGTTGGGAATCAAACTAATACTGTTTGCCATTAATTCTAATATGCCCATTCCAATTTTCCAAGGATTTGTGGATTTATTAATTTTTTTTTGCAGTAAAGCCCATTAATATCCTATTTTCAAGGGCCCTTAAGAAGTACACAGATATTCATGGAAAATAGGAAATGCCAGAAATAGAACATTTCTAGAGATGATTCCCTGAGGGAATCCCTGAAAAGCTTTTGTGCTTACATATCTTTATACTCTATGCATAAGATTCAGAAAATATTTGCCTTATGGGTAGCTTCCAGAGACTTCCAGTCAGTTGCAAGGGATGTTTGGGAGTCAGAACAAAACTGTTATGGGGGGTTTTGAGCCTTGGAAGCACAGAGTGGATTTGGATATTAAAAATAGCTTACTAAGTTTTCACAGTAAAATATAATCTTACAAAACAGTAACTGTTTTTAAATTTCAGTGTTATTACCACAAGGAGAGTCCATGTGGAGGTCATAGAACGGCTTTTGGAGTTGGTGTTCTCCTTCTGTGTTTAAAAGAGTTCTAGGGATCAAACTCAGGTCAACAGGCATGCAGAGCAAGCATGTTTACCAGCTGAGCCATGTTGCTGGCCCAGTACCAATGCTTTTCACTTGATCATTACATATGATGTATGAAAAATGACTAAGGTAGACAGTATGTTGTCGAGAACAAGTATATTTGACTTTGTTGCGTTGCTGAGGATAAACCCAAGGCCTCACATATGCTAGAGACGCCCTGAGCATACTCTTAGCCCGGTACAAATATATTAATAAGTATTACTTATAATGTTCACTAATAAAATTCTTCAATATTCGCAATATATAGAAATTAATTTCAAATGTCATTTACCAAATGACTTTAATTTAGAGATCAACATTGTTCCATAGCCAAAATTCAAAATAATGTTTATTACGGTACATAAATATTGATACAGATTGAAACATAAAATCAAAATTTGTCAGAACGTCATGCTTTCTAAAAGGCAAAAGTGCTGTTATCTTCACTTAATAATCAATTTATCTGCTTTTATATTTTGCATATGCTGTTTATAAAGTAAATGTCTGAAGTGATTATTTGGAGAAGCAGGTAGTTCCTAGTAACTACTAAACGCAGTATATAATGTATTGAATCCATGTAGCCTTTGAGAGCAGTTTCTAAATTCCTAGCATTATAGCAAAATAGTTATAAGGTGTTGATTAATCATATGCAGCTTGAATTGGAGAAATGGCTTAGGAGTGTAGAGCACTTGCTGTTCTTGCAGATGACTTGTGGAGTAGTTTAGTTCCCAGCGCTTGTGTTGGGTGACTCACAACCTCTTGTCACTTCAGCTCTTAGGGATCCAACACCTTCTCTGGCCTCTTCAAGCATGCCCCCCCCCCCACGACATGTTCTCACATAGACACACACAGATATACACATAAAATTAAAAAAAAATTTTAGGAAAAAGAAAAGGCATCATTTAAGAAACAGAATCTAGAATTCATCCCAAGAGAAGTTTTTAGTTACATTTTATTTGTGTATTTGGTGGCAGGGAAGGGGGAAGCACACACACTGCAGCAAGTGTGAAGGACCATTTATGGGAGCTGGTTCTGTTCTTCTTCTATGATGTGGGTTCCAAGGATCAAGTCCTGGGACTTGGTAGGAAACACCTTTATCTACTGAGCCATATTGCTGGCCACTGGAGGCAAATTTTAATATTTGTTCTTCGTGTAGTAATGACAGTTCCTCCTTCCAGCCAGATATCTATTATGTCAAGAAATAAATATTATGACTTATTCTGAAACCTTTCAGTAATTAAAACCCCCCAAAAGTCCCAGCCCTGACTTGTAAGGACTCTTTACCTGGTCTCTAGCTAGTGAGTGCTCCAGAACTCTCAGAATGTTTCATTTTGAAGAATTAAGTCTTCACAGCAATTTATGATGTAGTAGTGTACAGTTAGTGACACCCTCTGAGACCTGAGCTTAGAGTTTGAATTCAAGTTTCAGTTTGTGCCTGAGCTTGTGACTGTAGTAACTTGTTAATGTTTCTGGCTTCCAATTTCTTGTCTTTAAAGTGAGGATAATTATAAATGATATAAGAATAGAGTGGATTACTATACATAAAAATCTGTATGATAGTTCTTGGCACGTGATAAGCATTTATTAACTTTTTTGGCTGTTACTGTCTGTGGTGGTGGTTATCCTTAAACAGCCAACATGGGGCCTGGAATAAAGTAGGTTGACAATAAATGGTGAATATAATTAACCCAACTGCTCTGGCTCCAGACCCCAGGGCCAGCACTAATTCTTCCAAAGAGGTATAGCAATTTTACTGTGGGTGTGGGAAAAGAGAAAGGGACCAGTGCTTATTCCTCCAATGTTTTTTGTGCCTCTGACGTGGGGAAGACAGATGGTGCAGTGATACGTGCCATGACTCCCTGACTGAGCTGAAAGGACCTGGTTACCAGTGACTGGGAGACAGTACTTCTGTCTCTGTGGCCTTAAACCACTTCAGCACCATGCCCTGTTCAAAGAACACAAAGGTGTTTTCATAGTGCAACCAGGAAGTTTAGAAGAGGCATACTAAGTTTCCTCAGTCTTCTTTAAGATAAAAACACCACAGGTGTCAGATCAAAATCAAGGCTGGGGATGAGGATGTTGCTCAGGGATCGACTGCTCCCCTACTCTGCAAAAGGCCCAAGGTTCTGTCCCTAGCACCCCATGAAACTGGGCGTGGCTCACACATCTCTTATTCCATCTCTTATTCAGAAAATGGAGGCAGAAGGATCAAAAATTAAAAAAAACAAAACAAAACAAAAATTTAGCTGCATAATGAGTTCAAAGCCAAACTAAGCTTGAGATACGTGTAGGGAGAAATGAGAGAGGAGGAAGAGGTCTTCAGAGGGAACGAGGAGCAAAAGGAGAGGGGGAGGAAATCTGTGTGACATGATAGCCAAAACGGTTTATTTGAGGAGATGAAGGGGGCCACAAGGAGGAGGATAGGAAGGACAGGAAGGGAAGGGAATGATTTAGAACAAAGAGTAATGACACATGAGAATGATAGTGCTGTAGTGAAACCCTTTGTTTTCTATGCTAACCTAAAATATTAATTAAAAAGTCATGAGTGACAGAGAAGAAATGGGGCACTCTGGAGACTCCTCCATTGTCCTGGCCATACCTCAAGCTTTTGTACATGTTACTTTGAGAACAAATTCTAATTGCAGTGTCTTAGATCATTGTTTAGAAGGGAACCCTGTTGGATGGTCTTAAATTGTATGGAGTTAAAGACCGTTCTTTGTGTGTGTGTTTGTGATCACGTGACTATGTTCTGGTGAACTTAATAAATGGGGGTTGAGTGCAACAGATCAGTTAAGACACGTGCACATAGTTATGAGCGGTCAAAGTTCTTCATCTAATAAACACAAGACTTGGCAATTTAAAAGTAATAAACCTTATTTTTTGTCCATATTAAATGTAATTTTCACCCTCCTACTCTCTTTCTGCCATCTTCCCTCGCCGTCACCATGGTGCAAATGAATGTTCTGGCGGATGCTCTCAAGAGCATCAATAACGCTGAAAAGAGAGGCAAACGCCAGGTCCTCATCAGGCCTGTGTTCTAAAGTCATCGTTCGGTTCTTAACTGTGATGATGAAGCATGGTTACATTGGTGAATTCGAGATCATTGATGATCACAGAGCTGGGAAGATAGTTGTGAACCTCACAGGCAGGTTGAACAAGTGTGGAGTTATCAGCCCTAGATTTGATGTTCAACTCAAAGACCTAGAAAAATGGCAGAACAATCTGCTCCCGTCACGCCAGTTTGGTTTCACTGTGTTGACAACCTCTGCTGGCATCGTGGACCATGAAGAGGCAAGACGAAAACATACCGGAAGGAAAATCCTGGGATTCTTTTTGTAAATGTAAAGCATAAATAAAAAGCTTTCATGGACTGTGAAAAAAAATAAATGTAATTTTCATATCAGATTGATTTTATTTTCATCAGTATCAAAGCACTGTGTAGTAAATATTCAGTCTATACAGTTTGACGTCTCTCAGGTGCCAGACCTTTGAATAGAATTCTAGGTCTTTGATGGAATTCGGAGGCTATTGGCTTTCCTGATTACTTGTTGAAACACTGGAGCTCTCCATGCTGCTATGGGCTGGCTCTGTCTCAGTACTAGCTGTCATCTCTTCCATTAGGAGGTGGTAATGACTGAATAGAGCTTTTCCCTTTAGTCTTTTTTGTAGGTGGTGTAAGTTTTCTCAGAAGTCTTTCTTTTTGGGATCCGTGGCAGGATTTTCTTGTCCTTATTGGTAGTCTTCTGCACCTTCTCACTACTGTTGGAACCGGATTGACGACTCTTCTTGCCAGCAGTTCTGGTTTGGGATGGATGGCAAGTCTTACCTTTCTTGGACTTGGCACTTGAGGATGATGACTCAACATCTGGTGTAGGATCCTGTGATTTCTTGGTTGCTTTCGCCATACTGAGGCCTGGGGTGGTCTCTAAATGTAATTTTTAACAGAGGAAATTCAGTGAATATATAAAAAATTTTTTACCTGGAGATACAATGCTGCAAACAAATGGAAATGATGTGGTTGTGTGGCATCCACTGATCCTATTCTGCATTTTAGAAGTTAATAATTGAAGCAATGGCACTTTCTTTCTTTCTTTCTTTCTTTCTTTCTTTCTTTCTTCCTTCCTTCCTTCCTTCCTTCCTTCCTTCCTTCCTTCCTTCCCCTCTCTCTCTCTCTCTCTCTCTCTCTCTCTCTCTCTCTCTCTCTCTCTGTCTGTCTGTCTCACATATGTTTTGTTTTGCTTTTAACGTAGACACACAAGCACAAGAATCCACCGTGGGAGGAGGCGTGAACAGACATTGCTTCTATGGACTTCAGCCTGACTCAGAATATAAAATCAGTGTTTACACAAAGCTCCAGGAGATTGAGGGACCCAGTGTGAGCATCATGCAGAAAACACGTAAGTCAAGTGTCTTCTGATCCCCCTCAAATAAGCAAATGGCATATCGATATGGATCTACATCGTCACCCCACTTAGCTCTTGCTGCCAGGAGTATGAGTAAATGCACATTTTACCCCTTTTATCCACCCCCAAATTCTTCACAATGCCCTGTCACTGTCGTCAGAGTGTACTCATTTCCATTCTCTATCTGTTGCCACAGAGCCATCTGATGGCAGAAGGCTTGAAACAATGATTTACATTATGATCCAGATGCATAAGAAGCATTCATGGTATGTGGTGTGTGAAATCGAGTTTGAGGACAATACCATCTTATCATAGCAGTGAGCGTGGGCTCAGAGCCAACATGTTCCAACTGGCTGACCCTGGAGTTATTGGCCCCTTAAGAGGCCCTTGTGCTGT
This sequence comes from Arvicanthis niloticus, assembly GCF_011762505.2. Classification (NCBI taxonomy): domain Eukaryota; kingdom Metazoa; phylum Chordata; class Mammalia; order Rodentia; family Muridae; genus Arvicanthis; species Arvicanthis niloticus. Next base: position 32,377,482 of record NC_047670.1, read on the forward strand.
TTTTCAAGCTGGCCCCAGATCTGATGCGTGGAATGAAAAAGCAAAGTATACAATTAAAACAAGACACTTTCTACATGTTCCAAGAATTGAGGGTGTCAGCATCTTAGGGTAGCTTTTCCCCCATTAATTTATTTATTTATTCACTTTATATCCAGATCGCAGCCCCCATCTCCTCACAGTCTCCTCCTTACAGGACCCTTTCCTTCCTCCCTCCCTCCCTTTCACTTCTGAGAAGGGGGAGGTCGCCCCTGGGTGCCAACCCACCCTGCTCCCTCAAGCCACTGCAGCACTAGACACATCCTCTCCCACTGAGGTCAGAGAAGGTAGTCTAGTTAGGGGAACAGGATTCATAGGCAGGCAACAGAGTTAGGATAAGTATCCACTCCAGTTGTTGGGGGACCCACATGAAGACCAAGCTGCATACTTGCTACATATGTGTGTGTGTGTGTGTGTGTGTGTGTGTGTGTGTGTGTGTGTGTGTGTATGTATGGTCTTTGGTTGGTGGCATAGTCTCTGGGAAACCCAGTGTACAGGTTAGTTGACTCTGATGGTCTTCTTGTGGAGTCCCTATTCCTTCTAGGTTTTATAGTAGCTTTAAAAAAGTTCTTGACCTGGAGTCCACAGTCATTGAAATGGATAAAATAGATTTAATAGTAGTGAACTGAGAATGGTTGTATTTGTATGTCTAATTCAGGATCTCTAATTTAAATTCAAATTCTTGAATATGAGCATATGAACAGGTGGTAGATGATGGGATTTTCTTCTGATTTTGCATCACATGAAGAAAGAACTAGCTTGCATAGCTAATTCTAGCCTCTAAGCCCACGGAGAAAAAAGTCAGTCAAAATATTCCCTTAAAAAAAATCACTGGATGAGCTCCTGTGTTATAGCTTGTCTTTACTTACAGCACTCAGGAGACAGAGGCAGGGGGATCTCTGTGACTTTCAGGCTGGCCCATGCTGCATAATGAGATGCTTCCAAAGATAATTGATTAAAACATAATAAGTTGAATCATCTAAACTTTATTTCATAATACATATATTTAGCATTTTATACACGTGTTTTTGACATATAATTTATATATCACAAAATCTAGGAGTCATTTTAAGTGGGCAACTCAGTTATTTTGAGTGCATTTGAAGAATCAAACATCACTACCATACCTTCTTAAAACAGTTCCATCATCCCAAAGAAATTTTATTCTTTTGCCATCCCCTTTTCATTCTTATGTAACCTCAAGTAATGCCTTTTATGTTGTATTATTCTTTCCAAGACATTTTATATGAATAAAAATATACAGCAGACAACCTTCTGTATCTTTAATTAGCATGCCTTTGAAATTTACCAAAGCCATGAAATATCTCAGGTGCTCGTTTCTTTTCTGGTTGATTAGAATTATGTCTTATGGATGCACATCACATAATGTTTGAAGTGAATAGGTCTTTGGTAGTAGACAAGTCTTGGATCTTTGTGAGGCCCCTTCAGCCATCATGGTCTTGAGAAGTTCAACACCTCCCAGATTCTTTTTGCTCATACATAAAATGAATTATCCATTTTCTTACCATCAATTGTGGCAGCGAAGGCTCAACCTCTTCGAGCATCTGTGGAGCTCTTCCACTTTTGTTTTATTGAACACATACTTTTGTCTTCTCCGTTACCTTCCCAGGAGTCACAACTAATCACCTCAGAGCTAAAGCTCACTATCATGCATTTTCTCTGGACCTTTACTTTAAAAAATTTTTAAAGTACATTTAAAAATCTTTGGACATCTTTTTTGTACATAATTACTTTTTATTTAACCCATATGAGAACATACAGTTCTTTGAACCTAAGTTTGAAACAAATGTAATGCATATGTTCTTTTCTTAGGGAACTATCTAGTGTGACGTCCTATAATAAGAGTTTATCCATTGCTGAAACAGTGTACAGTTGGCATCTATAAATATCACAATAACAAAGATAACTGAAATCTACAAATCCAAATTATAAGTTAAAGAGTGGTACTATTATTGTCTCCCTGGTAAATCATATATAAAGCTTCTTCTGGAAGCTTTTAATTTCTGAGTTCTCAGGTTTATAGGCTAAGTTCCCTGTTCATGCTCAGTGCTTGTCTAACTGCCAATTAAAACAATTGGCCTGGTGATCCCTCATCTACTTAAGTGTCCCCTAACCCTCATCTCACAACTGTTAGCTACCAACGAGGGGTTAATCACAATTGGATCTCTTAGTTTGATGTAAATATTTCCCTGATATGGAAGATCTCTACCTTCTTGAAGCTTCCATCCACGAGTTCTAGTTCAACTCTCTGAAGCACCACAGATCAGGACTGTTTATCTGCTACTTGGCAGCCAGTCATATGTTGCTGATAGGGTCCACCTGTATGCCATGTAAGGAGTATAAGCATGTGGCACCAGGGTGTGCGCTCGTCATACCCAAGAGATTATTTGGACAGATGTTTTGTTTAAACAAACTTCCCCCTGATTTGGTTCTGAGTCTATTGATGAAAATGAGGCTATGTCTCAATCTTATATATTAAAGAAAATGCTTAATAATAAAGATGACCCAACTCATTTAAAGTGCATAAGCCAGGCTTTGGAAGCATTTTGGTAGGGACCTAAAGAAAGTTTTGCAGTCATAGTTTTAGTATTAGAAACTGTCTTTTCCTCTTCTCTCTCTCCATTTTAATTTTAGAACTCTCAAAATAACAACAACAAAAACCTTTAAAAACAACAGGGATTCATATATCCATAACTTAACGAAAGCGTCACATAAACTGTGTTTGCCCTCATTCTTTCTTCTAGAAAGACATATTTCTATCACTGTGGTCTCTTCCAAATATGCCTTTTACTTTACCCACAAGTGGAATCCTGCTGTGGTGACCTATGACTTGCTTTGTTTCACACAGTAATTAGCTCATGGACATTTTTCCTTTATCAGCAATATACAAATACCACATTCTTTCATGTTGACTCACTCATGTCATGGAGATAATTAAATTTTATTCGATCCCAGATTAGAAAAGAATACAAAATTCATCTCGTCTTATGAAAGACTTTTCTTTAAACATCTGTCAGAGCTTGAACTTACCCAGCTGTTGGCTGCTTGAAGCTGGAGTTCCCTTTTGTGAATGGGCGCTATCAGTAGAAATGTTTTCCAAATATTAAACTGGGATGATGAAAATTTTTTCTAAATATTCAGTGTCAGATATCAATAAAAATGAAAAATAAAATACTATTTTATTTTTACCCACAACTGTAGGTAACAGTGGTACTACAACTCCTTGGTGCTTTACTGTGTGAGTTGGCACAAGAGTCAATCTTCTCTCAGACTGTTCATAGGTCATCTGAATGCTGCAGGCTGAAAAGATATGACCACACTTCAGTCCCTAAGTATTTATTCTTGGTCCTCAGAACTGAGAGACTTTTTTCAAGATGCACACTGAGCAGAATAGAGAGCGAATCATATTTCATTTGTAAGTGGCATCTTTGGAGACATAGGCTGGGAAGGGTTGGAAGTGTCAGGGACCAAAGATTGATGGTCAGTGCTCAGGCAGAATGGAAATAAGGTTCACTGCCTATGTGAAAACAGCCAGATCCTACATCTCACCAGAGGGCTAAAATTTCTGCTTTAAATCAACATCAGAACCACTTTATAGTTGGCAGTTTGATTATACCAACTCCTGCTGGGCAGCCTGAATGGGGACAGAATACATTTCAAGGCTTTGGTGTATCATGAAAGAATGGATAAAGCCAGTTTTCACAGGCTGTGACTAGTTTATAGCAGTCATTAGATCCTCAAAGAAGGCCTTTACATCATTGATAACCTTGAATAAAGATCCACTGTATCATTTCCCTCTGTTCCCTATAGATGACATCACTAATGAATGCTCTTTGTCCCTTTCCTACATAGAATCACTTCCCACGGAACCACCAACTTTTCCTCCAACCATCCCACCAGCAAAGGAAGGTAAGAGAACAAGAAGGATTCAATGTGTCTGTTTGCACATTTGTTAGTTCATTCAGTGAGAATCAAAGTGGATGCTGGAGAGATGGCTTAGCAGGAAGGAACATACATTGTTCTTGTAGAAGAACTGAGTTGGGTTCCCAGCACTTACATCAGGCAGCTCACACTACCTGGAGCTCTGGGGTGATGGATGCAAATGGCCTCCCTGGAGATTGCACTCACTGTAGGCAAACTCACACTTACAAATACACATCATTTCAAAAATCAATTAAATACAAATTATAGAAGAAAACCAAAGTGTTAGTAAAAAAATATTCATTGTCTTACCTAATTTTCTCCTTAACATACATACATAGCTTATCAAACCATGACAATTTAAAAAAACTTCATTTAATAGTAAATTGCGTACACTGATGGTTTTTTCCTACAGAATTGTTTAATATTGAAAATCTCAGAATAGGGAAAAGCATGCTTACATAATATATATGTGAAAAGCTAGTGTATAATTTTAAAGTGAAGGGGGAACGATCTCCAGTTTACCCTGAAATGCCTCTCTAGCTTTGATCCCCATTGCAGCAGCCGGGGCTGCCAAGGTAATTATATAAGCTTCCAAGCAAAATGGTGGTCATTGATTTTCAACCAATTAATGAGCATTTATTAGCAGGGGGTGGGATAGGTATACTGGAATAGTGCTTGATTGCTGCTTTTTGCTTGCTTTCAGTATTATAAAAGAAATAGGTACTAATGCAGATAATTGTGTCAGTGGTATGGATTATAAAAGAGAAATTAGATTGTGATAGCTTAGGAATAAGAGCAGTTAATGCTGTGGTTGGTTAGTGACTGCCAACCAGCAATCTTCAGAGATAAATAATAGAATATATAATGCTTGAGCAATCCATAATGTGTTTGGGGAACCATCAATACTTTAATGGTGCACACGGTAAAGAGTAAAGATAGAGTCATAAGGGTATTGTATACCACATAAAGGATCGGGCTTTATCCTATAAAAATGTGATGCCACAAGAAGGTCAGTTAAGGGAAAGATAACCTAATAAAATCTTTGCTTAGAAAAGATAACTTTGGGCCATGGAGATGGCTCAGTTGGTAATATTCTCAGGCAAAGGCACAGGGAGTCTGAGTTTGGACCCTAGCATCAGCATAAAAGTTGGGCAAGATATATGTAACCCTGGGCAGATTATTGAGTTGATGGCCCAGCCAGGCTAACAAAAAATGGCCAACTCAAGCCCTAATTCAGTGAGACATCCTGTAGGTGGAGAGTGATTGCAGGAAACACCTGGTATCACCCTCAGGTCTCCATATGCATTTGCATGCACATGCATGGACACATGTATACACAAATGTTAGTTCATAGTGCTCACATCTGGGCTAGTATGTTGATGCAGCTCCCCCAATGTAGCCTACATAGCACCTTCTAGTACCATGAAAGCTAGCCATCAGGAGGGACGCTTCCTGGAGGTACAAGGATGATTCCTCTATGTCCTATGGGCAAAGTGTGTGGTGTCTTCAGCAATAGGATATATCATCAGGTTCTGGTGGGCAGCTAGGATCAATAGGAATAGCCTGTATTATCTCAGAGATTTCCAGGACACCTTTGACCACCAATGGGAGAAGGGATTCCACATCTGGCACTGGGATTTTTATTTAAAAGCCTAGAGTATATATCATTTTATTATCAAAGTTATCCTGGATACTTATTAAGCAAGTATTTAAATTTAGAAAAAGGGCTTTAAGAAGAAAATGCAGCCTTATATCCTAAATGTAATTTTTTCATGTGTGTAGATGAGTTTCTCTTTTATTCTAAGCAAATGATTTATTAGTAAAATTTAAAATAAAATTTGCTTTCATTTTGAAGATGAAATGACATTTATTTCATCTTTCTGTGTAAAGAGTGGGCATAATTTCCTTTCCTGTTTATAATGACTGGATGTAATCCTTTTCAGCTTTACAGTCAGACTGTGAGTCTATAAAATTATGTAAGTCACATGAAAGTCATGAAAGCAAGCTCGGCAGCTCCTCATTGTCCCTGAGTGTGACCTTCCTCAAGGGTGATTTATCTTACCTTATGGACAACTGAAAGGAGTGAAGCTCCTTCAATAACCGGGCTGTTGTTTCTTAGAAAGGAGAAAGATAAATTATCTCACAGACTATTTGTATGCCAGTGAACTATAATGAACAGATCAAGATTACTGAAGAATAAATTGTGTGCTTCAGCATACTACACAGTTAACTGCAGTGATCCACAGTAATAGCCACAAAGAGGAATGGATAATGAGGAACTGCCCAAAGAGGACGTTGAAAGGGAGTTGTCAATGGAAAAGAGTTTAGGTTATATTATTGTGTGGCTTTTTATTATGTAGATACCCAATAGTAACCACTGGTAGTGGCTTCTTTCTGCTAGTATTAATTGGCATGTGTCAGTGGATGGTAAAAAGCCAGAAAAAGGATTTTTGAACAATGCAGTAATTAAAGTTTGAGTATGCTTCTTCACAATGAATTGTAGATTTTCAAAAGACAGGGTCTCATGTAGGTTAGGCTGGCATCAAACTTGTCAGTAGCTAGGAATGACCACGAACTTGTGAACCTCCTGCCCTACTTCTCCAGTGTCAGGTTTATAGACATGGGCCACCATGCCCAGTTTCATGTGGTGCTAGGAGACAAATGGAAGGTTTTGAGAATGCTGGGTAGGCAACTCTAGCCACTATGCCACATCCCCAACCCAAATTGTAGCTCACCTGATTTCACTGTATCACAACTTCCTCCTGAGCTTGGCCCCTTTGCTGTTAATTCAGACTCAAAAAGCACAGGGTACACAGAGTGGTTGCATAGCTGATATTTTTTTGTCGGTGACTATTAGTGCTTGCTTCTATCTTTCCATCTCTTTCACCCCATTTTCTCCTATTCCTCATTTTCATTCTTTGCAGTGATTGCTAGATCTATTTCTCTCCCTGTTCTCACATGCTCAACAGAAGCTTTTCAACCATAAATGGGAGCTTTGAGCATGGAAGGGAAATGATGGTGGTAAAATTTTAGGAGCACAGAAGGTGGATCTTAATAGCTTAAGCTTTTCCTTTTGGAAAGAGATTTAATTAGCCAGTGTCTTCTGGCTTGATAATGATGTTAATTTCCTCTAACCCCTGACTCAAAATATATTCTTGGTCTTCAGTATGTAAAGCTGCCAAGGCAGACTTGGTATTCATGGTGGATGGATCCTGGAGTATAGGAGATGACAATTTCAATAAGATCATCAACTTTCTGTACAGCACTGTGGGAGCCCTGGACAAGATTGGTCCAGATGGAACTCAGGTAAGGCCAACCAGCCGATCAATGCATTACCCTATGCATTCAGAAATTATTTCTTAGTCTCTTACCATGGTGGTCACTTGTCAGGGGATGTAATCAAAGAACTGGGATGATGGAATGCTAATCTTTGTGGGCGTAATCCCTGTAGCTCATGGGATGCGTGTATCCAGGATTGCTATGTTGTAGCCCAACAGATCTGCAGTTGCCAGCCTTATACTCCATTGTCAATAGGTTGGGCGTCCCTGCAAGAGCTACTGAGATCAGCAAATTAAAGATGGTAGACTAGTAGGCGGTATTTATTTTATATTAAGGCAGAGATCTCCTTTACACATAATATTTTCCCTGCCCTCAAGGACATGGCAGTTTTGAAAGTAGGGGCCAGTTGATGGTCACACATTTTAAGGATCACGTAGAATGTGAAACTACTTCATTCATTCAACAGATTCTCATAGTTCAGTGGATCAAAATATGAAGCGACCAACTCAAAATTGTCCCATAGAGTCACAAGGATAGCAGTAAAATGTAGGAAGTTAAGATGAGTGACATCACAGATTTTGAACTAGAGCATACTTGGCTTCATCTGCCTGCTCTGCCAATGGGCAGCACATGTGTGATCTTGAACCTCTTGTTTGATTTCATGTGCCTCAGTTTTCTCCTTTGCACAGTGGGTAGAATCATAAGAGATACTTTATATTTGTACCACAAGAAGCTCTTATAAAGAATACAGCCTTGGTTCTGTGGCAGAGCCAATAACCAGATTTAGGTCAACTTTTACTTGTTAAATGAGTTGGCAAAAGCCCTACAGCCATTTTTTTAATCCTAGTTCTTAATAAGCACCTATAACTTGAAATTTAATTTTCCTTCAAATTTGATATTTGATCTATTGAAAACTTAAAGAGAGGATTGGGTTAAGGAAGACATTTAAACTATGAATGCTACAGTGTTACTGTGTCTTCTGATCCTGTGCAAGTCCCTTCTGTGTAAAAGTGGACACGTCCTTTCTCTCCAGGTGGCAATGGTTCAGTTCACTGATGACCCCCGAACAGAATTCAAACTCGATGCTTACAAAACCAAAGAGACCCTTCTTGATGCGATTAGACATATTTCCTACAAAGGAGGAAATACTAAAACAGGTAAGACCCAAACAGATATTGACAAAACAATGCCCGGTGAAAGGTCCTGGTGATCATTAGGAATTGCGCTAGGTGTGGAATCCAGAGCCTTACACATACATCACAGTACCTTGCCCTTGCTTTGCAGCCTCAGCTCCCAAGACACATAATTTTCAGTTGTTTTCATTGATGTAACCACGCTGACACCACTCTTTTCAGCCCAAGAAAGCATGTGAAGGAGTGAAATGAAACTGTTGATTCTTTGTTTCAGGAAAAGCTATCAAGCATGTTCGAGATACCTTATTTGCTGGAGACTCAGGTACAAGGAGAGGCATCCCGAAGGTCATTGTGGTTATAACTGATGGGCGGTCGCAAGATGATGTCAACAAAATCTCCAGGGAGATGCAGGCAGATGGTAAGGTTCCCATATTTACACACCATCATGTCTACAGAGAACAATGCTGGCACTAAGCACACATTCCTATTTGCTTAACTAAATATCCCCTAGTGGATAATGCAGATTAAAAAAAAAAACACATACCTTGACAATTCTGTAATTAGATGTTTTTATTAGAGAAAAATCTATGATGTGTTATAGCAGAGTTTCCTGTCTGGGAACTGAACTATGAGTTACAATAATATCGAAAGGACCACTCTAAAAGGCTGTCTCCTAATCTGTAAAATAAGTGTTCTCACAGGATGGTTGTGAAGCTTCAGTTATATAATATATGTGTGATGATTTGTTTGAATTATGGACTTGACATAATCTAGAATCGCCTAGAGAGTCTTGTCTCAATGAAAGAATGTCTAGATTAGGTTGGCCCTTGGGCTTGCCTGTGAGGGGTTGGATTAATGGAGGTGGGATGTCCTATGCTGCTTCTGAGTGGCACTATTTCATGGGCTGAGCCCTGAAGTGAAAGAGAAAATGAGCCGAGCATCGCCATCTGTGCACCCATTACTCTCTCCCTGATGATGGATGTAATGGGACAAGTTCCCTCACCCTCTGGCTGCTGTGACTGCCTTGCTGTGATGGGCCTGAAACTGTGAGCGAATACAAATCCCTTCTCCCTAAATCACGTTGGTCAGGATATCTTGTTATAGGAGACAAACCAAGATGATATGCTTATATAAGATGATATAAGATGATATGCTTAGCAATGGCAGTTTAATGCTTAGCTGCCAGATTTTACACGGTGACCCAGTTTAGGTTGCTAGGCCTTAAGTCATACTTCTGGAGGGAAAATTTTTCTGTTGATTTAATATCTCATGCCATAGATGTCAGAATAAATATTAAAAAATATGCAACTGTAAATATGTTCCTCAAATGAGAACCATTTGGGCTCATGTACCACCAACTGGGGCTTATGTTTTTTGCTTTTTTTTTTTAATGGAAAATTTCTTCAGGAAATAATGGCATATTCCTCACATAATAAAATGTATACATTAAGAATTCTGATGAGCAGTAAAGTAGGAATTAGCCACTCCTACCGGGCTTCCAAAATGAGCACATTTTAATCATTTGGGCAGCAAGCATCTTGTATTGTATTCTGTGGCGTTTGAGTTCTTCAGGAGTCTGCTCTGTGTCTGTTGTAGGCTACAACATCTTTGCCATCGGTGTGGCCGATGCTGACTACTCTGAGTTGGTTCGGATCGGCAGCAAGCCCAGTTCACGTCACGTCTTCTTTGTGGATGACTTTGATGCCTTTAAGAAAATTGAAGATGAATTAATTACTTTTGTGTGTGAAACTGCATCAGCAAGTTAGTTCTTGAGAACTCATGGGTGTGGGTTAAAAATCTAAAATATCTAATACCGGTTAAATAAAGGGTCCCATCTAGAGCTGAGGAAGAGCTATAGACTCTCAGTGCTAGTTACCACACAGGTGTCAAGTCCTATGGCCTTTTAGCATATGAGGTAAACATTCTCTCTCCTCCCTTTAGGGAGGTTGATGATCAAGTTGACACTTTGTATTAAACACAGGAGTGAGAGGATGATTGAGGACAGCTTGGGACACTCAGTATCAGCCAAAATCATACAGGAAGACCCTGTCTTAGAAGCAAAGCAAAGCAAAGCAAAGCAAAGCAAAGCAAAGCAAAGCAAAGCAAAGCAAACCAAACCAAACCAAACCAAACCAAACCAAACCAACAAATGTAGGAAATAGTTTTCAAAGATGTCTTAACCAAAACATCTCTCAACATGTGCTTTCACCAAACAACCAATGATTTAATGGATCCCGGAGAGTGGTTGGAAGCCATGATCCTTTGGTCCTTTGGTCCTAAAAGGGGACATTAATAAGCACAGCCACATCATATTGTTGTTAACTCACAGGTCAGGCGTAGAAAGCTAGGGGAGGTTGTGTTAATTTCCCGTGCCCACAACAATGGGGCCATGCATTTGGAAGATACACAAACTATGGTTTTATATTGCTTGCTTTGTTTTTCAGCCTGCCCGATGGTGCACAAGGATGGTATTGATCTTGCAGGTATGCATTACCACAGGCTTTCCCTCTTATGTTTCTTTTATTGACAATAGATTTTTTCATTTTTATTGGTTATTTCATTTATTTACACTTCAAAAGTTATCCCCCTTCCCAGTTTCCCTTTCACAGTCCCCTATCCTCTCCTCCTTTCCTCTGCCTCTATGAGGGTGCTCCCCCACCCGCTCACACACTCCTGCCTCAGCGGCCTAGCATTCCCCTATCCTGGGTCATTGAGCCTCCACAGGACCAAGGGGTTCCCCTCCCAGTGATTCCAGATAAGGCAATCCTCTGTATGTATCCAGCTGGAGCCATGGATACCCCCTGTGTACTCTTTGGTTGTTGAAAATAGATTTTTATTCATATGATATATTCTCATTCTGGTTTCCCATTGCTAACTCCTCTAAGACCATCCCTCCTCCTCTCCCATCTGAAATCCACACCCTCTCTATTTCTCATTAGAAAACAAATAGGCATCTAAAAATGATGACAAAATGAAATAAGGGAACAAAACCAAACAAATCAGACAAATAGGACAAAATAGGACCAAACAAACACACAGGAAAAAAATGCCAAAAAAAAAAAAAAAAAAAAAAAAAAAAAAACACGCCCAAGAAATACATATAGATGGAGACACAAACACATTTGCACACACAAGAATCTCATAAAAACATAAAAAAAAAACCAGAAGCCATCAGCACATTTTAAATACAAATGTTGACTGATGCTTGTTTGAGGTCCATCTGCCTGTTTTTGTTTAAATATTTAGTAGGAAACTTTAAATTTTTAAAGGACCTGTTCGTTCTTTTCCCCTGTCTCACCACTGTAGGATTTAAGATGATGGAAATGTTTGGTTTGGTTGAAAAGGATTTTTCTGCAGTGGAAGGAGTATCTATGGAACCTGGTACCTTCAATTTGTTCCCGTGCTACCAAATCCATAAGGATGCCCTGGTTTCCCAGCCAACAAAGTAGGTTTGCGTTGCAAGATGCTAAAGTCAATCATTCATTTATTATATCTTAATATAAAAATTGATGTCAGTTTGTAATTTACTGTAATAGTTTGTGGTAAGATTTTCTATGATGTTTTTAGTACTTTGCTTAAAAATAGCCCTGGGGCTGAGACTTTGTCTCAGTCTTCAGTTAAGAGCACTAACTGCACTTCCAGAGGACCAGGGTTCAATTCCTAGCACCTACATAACAGATCACATCCATCTGTAACTCCACCTCCAGGGGATCTGCTGACTTCTTCTGGCCTCTCTGAGCATTAGGCATGTATGTGTTGCACAGAATGATATGCAAGCAAAACTCTTATACACCAAACATAAAATTTTTGAAAAACTAACATAAATCATCAGCCCCATCCTATAATCTTGGTGGAAGTTTAGCATGCTTTCATCTGAAAATACATAAAAGTAATTGATGCTGACATAGCAACACAGTGGACCATATATTATTCTAAATTTTGATGTATGCTAACTCTCGAGCCTCTAAACATCTCTGAAACCGTGAAGTGAAAACTCAGAGAAGCCAAAGATGTGAGGTAAAATCCATAGTTAAAGGCAGGGGATAATTCAGTGATGAATGCGCTTGTCCTATAAGCCCGACGAGCTGAGTGTAAATACAAAGAACCCATGAGAAAAAACAGATGCGATGGTGTTTGTCTGTAACTCAAGCACCCCTAGAGTGAATTGGGAGGAGGAAATGGGAGAATACTCCCAGAAGCTGGAGGGCCAGCCTAAAGCAGTGATCTTATGGGGATTGATGGCAATCTCTTTTTGTTTCTCAAAGCTTCTCTCTTTTTTTTTTTTTTATTGGGTATTATATTTACATTTCAGATTTTATCCCCTTACCCCACTTCCCCCCACCACCCAGAAACCTCCTATCCATCCCCCCTCCTCATGCTTCTATGAGGCTGTGCCCCCACCTACTCCCTGCCCCCACTCCCCCCTCCCCACCCTCACATCCCCCCAACTCTGTGTTCCGTCCTTCATGGGACCAAGAATCTCCTCTGCCACCTATGCCCGAAAAGGCCGTCGTCCTTCCCTACATATACAGCTGGAGCCATGGGTCCCTCCCTATGTGCTCCCAGGCTGGTGGTTTAGACCCTGGGGAGCTCTGGTTGATTGGTATTGTTGCTCTCCTCATGGGGTCACAAACCCTTTCTGCTCTCTAATGACAGTTACTTTATGGTCAGGGATGACTTTGTGTCAAGAACTGAGACAATGAGGCATTATTTTCATCCCACTGCCAGATATCTGCATCCAGAAGGATTGCCTTCTGACTATACAATGAGTTTCCTGTTCCGGATTCTTCCTGACACGCCACAGGAGCCGTTTGCTCTTTGGGAGATTTTAAATAAGAATTCTGAGCCGCTAGTTGGGATCATTTTGGACAGTAAGTATATTTATGTGTGTAGCCATTGCTGTATGCATGATAATGCATGTGGCATGTCATCTTGTCATTTCATGTTGCAACATAACTTATGTAATGTATAAGCAACAAGCAGTGAATTGTGAAATCATTGATTCATTCACCTATTAAGCTATTCTCCCAAGAAATGGACCCTGGGGGCTGGAGAGACGGCTCAGCTGTTAAGAGCATGTCTAGAGGTCTGGAGTTCAATTCCCAGCAACCACATGGTGGCTCACAACCAACTATAATGGGATCTGATGGCTTCTTCTGGTGTGTCTGATGACAGCTATAGTGTACTCATATACATAAAATAATTAGTTCTTAATTATTTATTTTAACTGTAAACAACAAAACAACAACAACAAAACAAGAAATTCTCCCTGAGTCCCTGCTTGTTGCCAGCATTAGGTACAAAGTGATTCTTAAGCTATGGGCTGCAGCCATCAGAAAACACATATTTCCAATGTGCTTAGAACTGAGACACTGCTCAATAGCAAAACTACAGTTATGAAGCAGCAACGAAAATAAATCTATGGCTGGGGGTTCTTAAGACCATGGGAAATACGTGGTTTCCGACGGTCACAACCCGCAGGTTCAGAACCTGCTCTCCGTGGATGAGAGTTAGCCAAGCATTTTCTACTAGAGAGTGAAGACCGTAGGCAGAGAAAAATTAGGGGGAGGGGCAGAGTATTTGGAGAGGTGGGTCCAAAAGTTCATTTATTGGACACTTACGATAAATTCATATGCCCATTGGATGGTCCACAGACTGCCGATTTGGCAGGGTCATGATTGATATAGGCAGGTCCAGCCCACTGTGGCCAGCACCTTGCCTAGGCAGGTGGTCCTGTACTTTATAAGAAAGGTAGATAACCATGAATCCGCTAACAAACCATCATCAGGCAACAGATCCCACAGCTTCTGCTGGTCTCTTTGGTTGTGTGTAATAGCAAACAGGTTTGGCGTTAGGTTCTTGTCCTGAGTTCAGTCGTAGACTTGTAACCTGTAAGCTTAAATAAGCCTTTTGCTCCCCTTGATTGCTTTTGGTCAGAGTGTTTCTTACAGACAATAGAAAGGAAATGAGAATACACCACTTAAAAGCAAAGTGAAATTAGACATCAGTGTAAGAAAACACTGTTGAGAAAAGGGCATTTTATTTATTTATTTATTTATTTATTTATTTATTTATATTAAATTATTTTATTTATTTACATTCCAAATGTTGCTCCCCTTCTTGGTCCCTCCTCCCAGAGTTCTTCACCCCATCCTCCCTTTGCCTCTGAGAAGGTGCTCCCCCACCCACCTACCCCCTCACATATCCTCCCCTCATCCCGTTTTTATTTTTAAGAATGGAATATTCCTTTTGTAAGACAAAGGACTGAACATTAAGAAGCTTTTGTTTGCCTGTTCATAATAAAGGAGACATCTGTGTGGTAACGCTTCATGTCCTGGGAAAGTTGGTGTCTGTGGTGGGCTACTAGGACAAAGTGCCTAGTTTTTCTTTCCTGATATTTATCAACAGTGTTCTCTCTCATTATCTTCTTTTACTCTAAGCATTGGTGGCATCTCTCTAGAGGTGGTGTGGATAAGAGGCTAGACAAAGAGATGTAAGGGAAGGGCGTGTGTAGGTTCCTGCTCTCCCCCTCAGCACATGTCATTAAGTCAGGTACGTTAGCCACCTGAGAGCCTGTAGCAAGCTGAGGACTGTTCAGCGTCTCAGCCCTCATCTTGTTTAAGGCATGGTTCCAAAAGAATGGATTCACTATTTTCTGTCAAGCTGAATCTTAGGAAAAAGTTACTCACCTTTTGAACATTTTTTTTTTGACCAGATGGTGGAAAAACTCTAACGTATTTCAACTATGACTATACTGGAGAATTTCAAACTGTCACTTTTGAAGGACCTGACATCAGGAAAATGTTCTATGGAAGCTTTCACAAGGTTAGTGAGGCTTCAGATAATGGAATTGTCAATTCTATTATCTGTCACTAAGAGGAGCAACAGAAACACACGTGTGTGTGTGTGTGTGTGTGTGTGTGTGTGTGTGTGTGTGTGTGTGTTGGGGGTTGGGGGTTGGGGGTTGGGGTGGTTGGTTGTCGTTTTGTTTTTTTGAGACTAGGTCTTTCTACATTGCTCTGACTGTCCTGGAACTCAGTTTGTAGACCAGGCTGGCTTCAAACTCACAGAGATCCATCATCCTCTGCTTCCTGAGTGTTGGGATTAAAGACATTTTCCACTATACTTGGCTCAGAAATGTATTTTTTTAAAACTTCATGGAACTTTGGATTTCAGAGTTTAACGGGAGTAAGAATTGTTTCCTTTAAGACTTGATAATAACACCCAAGATTTTGAGTTAGTAGTTCTGAGATGGGACACTGACCTGTGATTCCTAGGAGGCTCTCACTGGATGTATTGACAGATTTGACCCAGATTTTCCCTTTCAGGGGAGAGCACCACAGTGCTATTGGCTACATTACATAATAGAACACGTAGTGTGTAATAGAGTAAAGATGTCTGCTTGGGCTAGTGACATAGATTAGTGAGTACGTGCACTTAGCACCAGGTATTGAAGGCTTAATGATCTGAGTTTGATCTGGGGAACCCATGTGAAAGATGGAAGGAGAGAACTGATTCCACAAAGTTGTTCTCTGACCTCTACATATATTATTGAACATGTGTGCATGTGCATACACACACACACACACACACACACAGAGGGAGAGAGAGGGAGAGAGGGATAGAGAGAGGTAGGAAGGATTGCTGGTCTTCCTGGCCAATTGGAGCTTTCTGGTGTTTTTTTGTTTTTTTGGTTTGCTTTTTTTTGTATGTTTGTTTTTGGTATCTTTACTGCATATTGTTTGATTAAAAATAATTATATATGAAAATTTAACATTTTTCTTCTTGGATAAGATTACATACCTGTATGAAGAGAGAGAGAGAGAGAGAGAGAGAGAGAGAGAGAGAGAGAGAGAGAGTGTGTGTGTGCGTGTGTGCGTGTGTGTGCATTTACAACTGGAGGTTTACTAATTAAAAGTTCCATTAACATCTCTTTGAGTTTCACTAGAATCATGGGTGATTCTGCTTTCAGATGTGTAGCACAGCAGCCAGGGAAAACTGTAAGGATGATTCGAAACCTTTATAATGTCATTTGTGTCAAAAGAGGATTGCCATCAGAGCCTACAGCTTAGGCACGAGCTTATGTTCTCACTTCAAGGAACTCTTTATGTGTCCTAGGCAGTGTAAAGCTTTGTTTACCTTACCAGAACTTAAGGAGCCAGAAGTGTTAATGATTGCATAAACCTTTTAAAGTTTAAAAACTGTATAAAGAAATAATGTCTTCTAGTTTATGAGTTAGTAAAGCCAAACAAGAAACAAAAACAAACGGATGCAGCATACAACTCTTGATGGAAGATGTCAATGAAAGTTCAGTTCACACTGATCAGATTTGATTTGTTCAAAGCATTACTAGCAAGTAAATATCTTCATTCTTTATTGATTATTAGTTGGCTCTGTCTTTTACATTTTGGATATAAAATATAGTCCCAAAATGTTAGTAATTATGAAAGTGGAATAAGAACTTGTATGTGTATCCAAAAAAGCAAAATATTTTTGAAAATGTTTCAATGTCTTTTATAAAGCACGGTATTGTTTTAAACATGAGAAGAATTTCCACAGAACATACAGAAGTCAATTTCTACTCTTGTAAATGTCAGTGTTAACAAGAAGCAAGAAATGTGGTAGAATTTTCCTAGGAATGTTTAAGCAATGGTTAGCTTTTTTTTTTTTAGAGGAAAAATTCTAATGAATTGCACTGCTGACTGGAATTGCTTTTTTCCTGATGTAACGTAAACAAAACATTCAATAAAATTGGTAGAAATCTACCTGATTTTTTTCATCTTTTATACAACCATGGGACAGAACAAAGTTGAATATAACCAGGAAAATAAAACTATATTAATATAAAAGATGTTAAGTTACTGACAAAGTCAGCTCATGATTTGAGCATGGCGTTAGCTGGCTTAGTTTTTATTGCCTTGATTCACAGCATCCGATCCTCTTTGAGGAGTTGCCATGGTTACCTTTCTTTGTGAGTGAAATCATTATTGGAGTATAGATTTTCTTTCCTTTCACTAGTCTGCCACAAAAAAGTAGCAGTCATGAAGCAACACTAGTCACGATTCAAAATGTGTAGAAGGAGCATAGATTTCTATGTCAGCACTCAGTTAGAGTGTGGTTACCTGGTTTATTTACAATTAAAGCATGAAAAGATCTGGATTTTCCATATCCTTACAAAGAACCTGTGACCGATGGAACAGTGCTCTTCATGTTCTTAAGACTGTAGTTTGAGAAAATCACAGCAGACCGTAAGCCGGAGGGTTTCTCCCTTGTATTCATTGCCCCCCTTCCCCTCCCTTAAGAAAATGTCCTTCACTCTCAGGACCTCTTCCAACTGCAGAAAGATGGGGAAAATCTGGAAATGCAGTGGGGGAAGGGAACAAATTGTAACTAACTATAACAACACATATATAACATATTCATAATAACACACAATGCTTTGTGTGCTAACTTAAACATCAAGAAAGGTAAACTAAAATCTCTTATAAAAAGTGTCCCTTTTAAAGTATGTCAAAGTCAAATATCTAGAGGAATGATTCTTGAATGTTGAGCAGTCATGGAAAAGGTACATAGTGAAGTAGTTAGAGACAGAATTCTCTACCTTATCTGTACGTCTTAACAGTGAGCCAGACAGTTGCACAGATAAGTTTATAATGCTCCATGCATAGGATGTCCTAAAACATCTTTTATTTCATCTAGCTCCATGTCGTTGTCAGCAAGACTCTGGCCAAAGTGGTTGTTGACTGTAAGGAAGTTGGTCAGAAGGCAATAAATGCATCATCGAATATCACGTCGGATGGTGTGGAAGTACTAGGGAGAATGGTCAGATCAAGAGGACCAAATGGAAACTCGGCACCAGTAAGTAGACAAGGAAGTGGAACTGTGTGTCTGTTACAGGAAAAATTCCTTTAATATTTATTTAGTTGTTTTCTTTCTTTCTTTCTCTCTCTCTCTCTCTCTTTCTTTTTTTCTTTCCCTTTTCTTTTGATTTTTTCTTTTAATGTTTATTGTTCTCTGATGACAGAGTTAAATTTTTTTTTAATTCACTTCATTTCCTGCTCACTGCTCCCTCCTTGTCATCCCCTCCCACATCCCTTCCCTTTCCCTCCCCCTTCCCCTCTGAGTTGGTGGGGGCCCCTGGGAATTCCACCCTGTACATCAAGTCTTTGTCGGGCTAGGTACATCCTCTTCCACTGAGGCCAGACAAGGCAGTCCAGCTAGAAGAAAATATCTCACTGTTAAAGAGATGAATGGATGGGTAGATGGATGAATAAATGCATTAATGATAGACTGATTGATAAATAGATGACAGGGGATAGAAGACGGGTGATAGATGATTGACAGATAGATGACAGATGGTGACTCCTTAAGCAAATATGGATGTTCGAGGCAGTAGGTGTCTGTATATTATAAAGAGAATGCTTCAGGTACTAGGCTAGTTAATTATCTAAATGCATCTTGGGATTTGAATATTATAACATTCTGCACCTTATTTGTGACATAAGTGGTTTTTTAAAATTGAAATTCAAAATTTTACATGTATAAATTTATACAAGGAAATACAAATCCATACAAAGTTTTACAACATTATACCTAGAAAAGTGGCATATGCTTCTAATTTGGGTTAGATTTATATATTTTAAAACTATTTTGTGCTATCAATACCGTTTTACTCATGTAAATATTTTTCTAAAATAATTTTTACATCATTAAAATGGAACTGAAGTCTGGGAGAGTTTCAATTGGCATAGAATCACGTTCTTTCACTCTCTCCCCACAGAAAAGAATCCCAGTGGCTACAGAGTTTCATTTTAACAGGAGCAAGGTTCACAGCTCAGTAGCAGGGCTCACCAGTCAACCCAAAACTAGTAACATTTTAGTTTTAAAAAAGACTCTGACTATTCGAATCTATATTTCTCCTCTATGTAACACTAGAAATTGTGTTCAAGAGATTGTAAAAACACAGGCTTAGCAACTAAGGTTATGCTGCATCAACCAGTGCAAGGATGGATGGACCCATTGATGACAGAGAGGGCAATTCTAGGCCTAAATCACTTAGTACTGTCATGACTTTCTTAACTTTAGCATGGCGAATCTAACGTCTCTGACACTAATACTCAAAGATGAGCAGCTGTGTTACTGGACAAATAAAAAGTTTCACAACAATGATTTTTTTTTATCCCCCACTTCACCTTTAACAGACAACTAAATATTCATTTGCAACTTGATTATTAACAGCCACAGCTTTTTTTAAATTTATTCATATTTTCCCTCTCTAGACAATATAAATCTCCCAATAAAGAAACCATTGGTTTCTTTAAAAAAAATCATCACAATTTCTGACACATTTCTACAAGCAGAGCAAGTGCCCAAGAAACACTTGCTAGAGCGTAAATAAAAATGGACCATTTCTCTGAGCCTAGGACCTTGTGAATATCAGGCAAGAAGTTCTGACTGAGTTACATTCCTAACCTCCGACTATTTGATTTGCATAATTTATTTCCTTAAACAGTATTATCTTTAGTAGACTCCGTATACGGCATTGACATACAGGGCATTGAACACAATCTCTTAATATATCTCCTACTCTCCCCTATTTGTATTTTATAGTTACAACTTTATAACAATTATAGTGTGTTTTAAACCATATCAGGGGTAATAGTGTACTCCATATACATAACCCAGAAAATATAAAAAAATTATTTGTACACCTAAATGTGCCTGCATGTCTCAGGTATACTGATGGTAAGCTTTTGCTTTGGGACACAAAACCAATGCAGTTAAACAGAGGGTCCTTTGTGGCAACTTGCAGCCAGTAGGAGACAAAGGGGGAATTTACAGATGTCAGTAACTAAAGAGTTCTTTGTAAGTCTACTAGGAAAAAGGCCATAGCTTTTCTTCTAATCTAGAAGTCTATAAAGAACTCCTAAATAGATTTTTAGTCTTCCCACTTACTAAAGAATTTGCTTATGCTGAAATGGATAATATTAGGTTAGATCTTAAAAATGCTATGGAATAGTCAATCACTCCTTCTTTTGGGGGCGTTGCTTAATGATATCAATGCCATGTGAGAGAAGTTCTGGCCTTTGGATTCCAATTTCAAAAAGTATCCAGCTCAGTGTTGGTCTTCCTCTGTAACCAGCAGAAGGGCACGTGTAACGAGCCCACTTTAGATGATTTCATGAGGAATAATTGTAAGAGTAGCTCATACGTTGTCATCATCTGCCAAGTCTGACATCAATTCAAAATGTTGGAAGATTCTAAGGATTCCCTTTTAAAAGACAATGCATCCTTTCAAACCATAGTTGACTGAAGCAGAGAGGATTTAGGGTTATAACAACTACTGCATAGAAGCTGCTTACATTCTTAATAAAAACAACTCATGCTCAGAAATGCAAGATCCTGCAGACGGTGGCTGTCCCCAGAGAGACTAAGCTAATAAGCAGGCTTAACTTACCTGTCAAAACATATGCCTAAAGAGAAGTAACTGCCTCTCCTTTCCAGTCTTTCTGCTTTGTTACCTTTTTTTTTTTTTTTTTTTTTTTTTTTTTTTTTTTTTTTTTTTTTTGATGATTCTAGAAAAATCTTGAGCTTCTGGAATGGAACCATGTTTCTTAAAGTGCCTTTTCTACCTTTGGAATCTAACACTGAGGCAGTTATTCACTTGGCATTTCCGCAGCCTCCTGCTATTGAAATAAAAGAGAAATATGCCAAGAAATGAAATTATAGGAGCCATCTATAATTTTATTCACCGAGTAAAAGTTTTGGTGTAGAATTCATCAGTAGACTAGCTGATGACTCTTCAGTACCCAGTGTTAACCTTTCTTTCTATTGAAAGCAGGTTTCTCTTCATACCATATATTCTGATCACAGTTGCCCCATCCCAGCCTCCCCCGACACTCCCCCACTTCTCTACCTACCCATATCCTCACCCTTTCTTCCTCCTACACATTAAAACACAAACAAGTATTCAAAAATATCAAAAATAGAATAAGTAAAGACAAACAAACTAGGGTAAGACAAACCAAAAAACAAACAGAAAAAAAAAAAGAGCCAAATTCTCAAGAAACACATACAAGTGCATGCCTGCACACAAACATACATACCACACAGCACACACACACACAGGCACATGCACACGCATGCACACACACGTGCACATGCCCCCACACACAGACACACATGCAAGAGAGAGAGAAATTAAAATAAAATAAAATTATAAGTTATAAGCAAACCATCACTTGAACAAAGTGGCAGGCTACAGAATGTGAGATTTTTTTTACCAACTACACTTTCAATAGAGAGCTAATACCTGAAATATATAAAGAAGTAAAATAAAAAAAACTGATGTTAAGAAACAAGTGGTAAATTTTTAACTGAATTTTTCCATATGTTGCTTCTTTAAATTATAACAGTTGCTAACTCATATGCCTGCTCTGGTCTAGCAAATGTGTATCCCGTGAATTATCAATTTAATATTCTAAAACCATAGGAAGAGATGTTCATATTGTCTTCACTTTATTGATGCTAAAACTTAGCTTTGAATGAATGAGAGCTCCCATTTCAAAAAAAATGAAGATGTTGAGATGTGAACTCGGGCCTCCCCAGGACTGTCTGGCATTTGTTCCAGTGCTGTCTTCTGCTAGACCAGACTCTGATTCTGTCCACCTTAAGACAAGTCTGATCCAATGGCCATGTGCCTATCTCTTCTTTCACAGCTGCAAGGACTCACTATTTCACTTACAAGCTTGAAAATCACTGTGGTCAAATGTCAAAATAATTCAACGCATAATCATTTATTCTACCAATAGGCACAATCATTGTTACCTTTCATTTCCGAGTTTAATTGGAATGCTCATGGGTTCCCTAAAATTTAATAACTTAAAATCAAGCCATCGCTCAGAACTCTACCATGGCAAATGCCAAGTATTTCTTGCTTTGTTGATGAAGTCCAGGAGAAGTTGGACACCTGGTGAGAAATGGAAGGTGGCCTAGGTCTCTGTAACTCTCTCTCTATGGGATCTTCCTATATACAGAAAGCTTTTGATTTGTACAAGTACGTAAATGTACTTATAATATTGAAGAAAAGAGCTGGAAGAGAAAACAGTACTGAGTGGAAAGGGGAGCCAAGAGAACTTTGAAACTCCCATTCATAGTTCAAGTTTGAAACTCCCATTCAAAATGACTCAAGTGTCAAAAATATTTTAATCTTATTTTCTTGCTAACATTTGACCCCAAATGGCTTGCCTTTTGAGCTACACCCAGACAAAAATGTCCAGCAATGAAAAATGAGCTTTTGTAATTGGCCGAGGATTCTATCTAGAGAAATTACAAAGTGTAAATGTGGAAGGTTACACTTCCTTTCTTGCGTTTTAAAAATCTATGTCTTACATGTTTTGGTTAAGTAGAAGGAGGCTGTCTCTTGTATTAACTGCCTGAGCTATGCTTTCTTTTGAACTGTGTTGTTTTGTATTCCAAGGCACTCAAGTAGGAAATGCTTTGATATAACATCTTTATGTTATCTCCTGTGGAAGCTGTATAGTTATGTATGCCCTTGCTTTTGGCGTAAAAGACAGAAGCCTTTTTTTAATTTTTTTTTTTTTTTTTTTATTTTGCTGTTGCTGTTTTTCAATCCGTTTGCAGAAATGTGCCTTGGGAAAGAAGTCCTAGGGACAGCTAAGGAATCTAAGCTATCACAAATACCAAACAACTATGAATAAATTTTGTGTCCTCCAAGAAAAATCCGCTGATTCCCATCTAAGTTGTAAAAGAAAAGGCATCCCACATAGTAGCATTCTTCAAATGATAGTACTGGCTTCATCAAATATTTAGTGGATGTTTGATCCCTTCAGTAGATAAACTGAGCTCATATAAATCTTAATGACTCCACAGGGCAGAGGGCTAGACAAAAGTTTATATGTAGACATTATGCAGCAATAGGTGACTGAGTGTTGAGTGTTTACTGGAGAAACTTCAAGAAGACTTGCTGCATACTAGAGGTGGTGAAGGACTTTTGCTTTAAGTGAATCTTTCCATTAGTAGAATATTTTAACATGAAGGTTTTATACAGGAATGCTAAATTTCCTAATGGATGAATGATTTCCAGACACAGCTGACTCTAGCTGATGTTATCCATAATGGAACCCATTGAATAAATGTTCTCAAGTGCAATAACGTCAAATCAGGCTGGGCTATGTTCATTTTAAACCTTAACTCAAAGATGCATTCATCACTAAATAAACCACATGGGGTTAGACCACATGTTGGTTGGGCTGTTCAAATCTCGATGGAATTGAACTGTCATGATGGTCTTCAGTTACTCAGGCTGAACTTTTTCAGGTCCTAGAGACCTGAACTGCAGAATGGATGTAACTGTCACTGTGCTAAATGGTGATGATCTGAGAAAAGTGATAGACACAAAGTACTTAGAATAGTAGCCAGCACAGAGCAGATTTTCCAAACATTGGTCAAAGTCTGTTGTAGTGCACTTTTGGAAAGGCTTTCGTTTTTAAGGTTTTTAAAGTTGGTCATTATTTTGTTGTATGGCTTGCCTGTTTTGGCTCATATCTCTAATCTTAGTGGCCTGGATGTTAAATTATCCAAGGGTGGTAGTGGTCAGGTATGTGCTCTGGGGACATTTTTAGCAAATAACACATTGGTATGATAATTTCAAGAAAGCAAGATATTTTGAATAATGAGCCTATCTTCAAAATTCAAGGTTTTTCTGTTCATTGGTTAAATATTCCAAAAATGCACAAGTTGTTCTTGAGCCTGAGAACAGAAAGCCTGCTTTCATTTTCTTACTCTTAGAAAAATGGCTCTTTAGTGGTACTCCTGGAACTTCTGGTAGTCCTGTTTCAATAGAGCTAGTTATGTGAGCACTGCCGTTTCACCCCGAGGGCTCTGGGCCAAGGATGAGTAGCAGCCTTCTTTGGACGACATATTTATGGTCCTTATTGAAAGCATTACTTGCTGGAGGAAAGTTGTAGATTAAAATGAAAACACTATCATCTTCCAAGTTCTTTTATTGATGCCATACCTCAACATTTCAAAATGATGTAGAAAGAAATAAGTAGAAATAATTAGATCTTGTTAGTGTTAGCCCCCATTAGTGTTATAAAGATATTTCTGTATGTTTTACCTGTGTCTTGAGTTATTACCAACATATGTGAACGCAATAAGGCTAAGTATTTACCGTGTGGCAAATTGCTTAAATAAAAATACACAAAGTCCATGTACCTATGGTAGTCATTATGAATCTCTTCCAGCACCTCATTGAGAACAGTGTTTATTTATGAGTCTCCCGGGTGCTGTATGTTTTTCTAACACAGGATTATTTTGTTTTCTGTTTTCACTATTGTCTCAGAAAAGGCTATACAATATCTTGCTTACAGTGAAAACGATCGCACAGAGAAGTGAACTAAGCTGATTCCTTAGACTTTCTACATGTTTAGTATGTGTTAGCTACTATGCTAAATGACTCGGAGATGAGCAGTTCCCCTGACCTTGAAGAATTGAAGGGCATGATAATACAGATAACTGAGTAGTAGGTGAGACGAGATCTATGAAGGGCATCTAATGTGCTTTCTGACTATGGGGCATTTGAGAGGAGCTGTAAAGGGGCTTCCAAGGAAGACTTGGCCCACAGAACTAAGGTTATTGTAGGTGTATCTGAGAAGGGGAAGAAATGATGGGAAGGGAATTTAGACAGCAGGTGGAGCAACTGTAGACAGAATGCTAGATCACTCCCTGTTTCAGGAACAAAATTAGTTTGCATTTATTTCTAAATTTATTTACTGGCATATTATGTTATAAATATATTGGTATCTTATCTCTGATGAAAGAATTATAATCATGAACACACTTTAACTGTATCGTCCTTATTGAATGATCATTATCTTTCTCAATCAGTTCCAGTTACAAATGTTTGATATCGTTTGCTCTACATCGTGGGCCAGCAAAGACAGATGCTGCGAACTTCCCGGCCTGGTAAGAATTCTTTCACCTCTATCGAACAGTAAAATCTATCTTTTCTTTGCAAACGAGAGCTAGTTTCTCAATACTCATACCGCATCAATTCCTTTTGTGATAATAATTAAAGTCAGGAAGGTTTAGTAAAGAGACAGTGTAGAGGAAACCAATGAGACCATCACGTACAATCTCATGTGATTGGAACTGTGTACCATGGATGCTATTGATACGTACTCTAGGTGCTTCCAAGCTTCCTGCTTAACAAAGCCTCACAGGCCAAAGGAAATACTTGGAGGTCACATTTACCCCTTTGCTTTTCCTAATAACTCAGTAGCCATAGTAGACACTGAAAGGAGAAGATAGTAGTTTTGTTTGAGAAGCATATGCCTATTGAGTGTGGCAGTGTTGCGCTATCAGGCTATGCCTGTTCCTCACTTCCTTTTACACACTAATTTGCCCCCATGGTCTTGCTTTTCATCATAACAACTACTGAAACCTAGGTTTGCAAAGATAAATTTGTCAAAATATGCTCTTGACACTGTAGAGTGGTTTTGTTTGTATGTTTATTCTGTAAGAAGGGTGTCATGTCATTCACACTGAACTCTAACTGTATAGCCCAGTGTCCTATTTAGCTTTGATTGTCAATTTGTCACAGCCTAGTTCACCTGAGGGAGGAATCATTTACTCTAGGTTAGGCTGTGCGCATATTTATGGGGAACTGTCTCGACTATTAATTGTGGGATAACACAGCCCACTCTAGGCAGTACTATCCCCATGCAGCCAGGCCTTAATTTTACAAGAAAGTTAGCTAAGCAGGAGCCCGTGAATGAGCCAATGGGCCGAGTTCTTGCATGGCTTCTGAGTCAAGTTCCTGCTCTGACTTCTAAGTCAGCTGAAACAGACCCTTTCCTCCCCTACATTGGTTTTTCCAGAGTGTTTTTATGACAGCAGCAGAGATGAACCTAGAACAAGAATGACCTTGAACTTTGACCCTCCTGCCTCTACCTCCCAAGTCCCAGGATTACAAGGTAGCATCACTATGCCCAAAATGAAGCTCTGAATTATCTTGAGCTAGTTATTCCCATGAAGTTCAGTAGATGCCAAGTGCTGCTGTATTTTCATTGAATTTTTAAAAACAGTATCAATACAAACTTAATAGATTGCCTTGGAATTTCATGCCATGTGGATTTGGAACTGTAGTCATAATGTATATGACACCACCATCAAACTAAGCATTTCCCATTATTTCCTCATAAAGTTGTATCTATATGACTATGTACAGACACAAAAGGAGATTCATAACTCCTAGAATCCTCATAGAAAGCAAGCTGGAAGAGGGGGATCTGTTGTGAATGGATGTTGGCACGCCTTAATAATTAAACCCATATAATGAGCATAGTCAAGTCTTTATTAACTTAGAGGTCTTGATTTTAGAACCAGATTAAAACATTTACTGCAGGCAGTAAATTCCTGAGAGCCTTTTGAGGAAGCAAGTAACTCATTTATTCTTCATCCAAATAAATTTCTAAACTAGGCATGAATTAAGCAAGAGATCTTGGTGTTGCACTTCAGGTTAGATAGGTTGAGAAATGCAAGAGGAAACAGAATATCTTGCCGTGCATCTAGCAAAAATGTCGTCACCAATTCTAGAACGGCTCTCTCATTAATTTTCTCCTTGCTTTATTCACTAAAGGCTTATAAATTATGTCCCACGAAGACAGATCATCAACAGTAGCAAACCCACTGCTGGGTCTTGAAACAGAATGCCTGGTGCCAAATTCATCTGGGCAATCATTTGGAATACTTAAATTTATGTTTTAATTCAGCTGACCAAGTATTAGAACAGATGAGATATGTCAGCAGGAGATGAGGAGGGAAATCTTTTCTTATTGCCCACCACCTAAAGAAAAGTCCATGAAAGGAGTATAGGTCATTTGTTTAACCATTTTGAGGGTTTTGTTTTGAATATTTCAGAGACTCACTTACTTTCATCTTGGTAATCTGTTGTCTGGCCCTGTTCTCTCTAACCTCACTATCCTGTGAGGTCTTACATAATGATCTTATCTACTCAAGAGGACTAAAGGCCTCGGTGAAGTCCTATAGTTTCTTACCTCAGTGCTGAGGTCGTTTTGGCCTCTGCTCCAGATGGGCTATTTAACAATCGCACAGGGCTGTTGCCAGGCGCTCTGTTTCGTTCTGCATTCAGGAAACTCCCTTGGATTTAATCAGCCTAACGTTACCAATCATTTTCAAACATCTCATGTCAGTAAATATCACAAGAGAAGAGAAAAAACAGCCCTACCCTAACACTTCGGGTCCATTGTGTTTTCTTGGTTTCAGCTACAGAAGCTGTCTGAATCATCACAGAACATAGATGCGCTTAAGCTGTTTTAATTCTTTGTTTTAAGCCATATACAGTAGTTTTGACTGAGCCTTTCAACAAGTTTTCTTTTATCCCTTAAAACAGAAAGACAGTGTAGCACAAGGAACGTGTTTAGGGCCTTTAGTTCAAAGACCATTGCTGTTCTAGATGAATTAAATAGAAACCAAAAATATTCTCCACTCTCTCCTGACTTGTTTCTTTACTTGGATTTCTAAGCTAGTTTCAGCAAATCCCTCTAAAGCTGTGATAATTGACATTCCATTTGCAGCCATGCTGTCTCCTTCAGAAGAGATCTTGTATTTGGGAACCTTATAGCATAATGTTCACCTAAAATCTTAAAATGTCCCCTAAAGTATTTTAAAGCAAATTACATTGACTGTTTTGTTAACAATTATGTTTTTTTTTCTCCTACTCAGCGGGATGAAGAGTCCTGCCCAGACCTTCCACGATCCTGCTCTTGCTCAGAAACCAATGAAGTGGCTCTAGGACCAGCTGGCCCCCCAGTAAGTCTTGCTAGCTCAGCCTTGAATGTTCTTCAAGAGCATTGACACCATTCCTCTTGGGTCTAACATGTGCTGCCTACTGAACTTAAAGGCCTGTCACACACTTATTCCTAAGTAACTTCGACACATCTACAAGATGATCTTCCTACCATGCCGTCCACCTCCCGTTGCTTTATGTACAAAATCCTCCCTTTAAGCCACTGTGGTTAATCTTCAGTATGAGTTCCCGTCATTGGGCCTCTGCTCACACCCGAAAGACTGGCATATCCTCCTGCTGCCCACTCCATGTGAGATGTTGTATGTGTTCTCTTGATGCTATTGATTTATTTTCAGGTAGACCTGCATGCCCCATGGAAATTAAAGACACAGGGAGAGCATTAGCTCAGTTTCAATGATCTTCAGTCCTTTTGCCCAACTGAAGGACAACTATCTGGTGTTTCATGGCCTGTGCTAACTCCATACATCTCCCAATTTATCATAGAGCATGTTTTTGGTTTTGTTTTTTTTTTTTTTTTTTTTGCTGTACAGCTTTCAGTAAGGGCAAAACCTAAGTAAACTGAACAACATCATCTATACTATATTATTTTTAAGGTGATATAGTATTTTTAACACTGTTTTTTGATTTATTGCAATTCTATATTTGCTTTTACAAATATTTATTTAAATGCACGGTTCAATTAAAATATTCAGAGGATGCACACATATGTATTTAGCTGTGCTTTTACAAACATGAACAAAATACATAAAGAATACATTCACATATTTAATTTGTAGTACACAGACATGTCTGATAAAGAAAACTAAAAACACTGCAGTTATTACATCAATATGTCAGAACATCCTGGGAAGAAATGCAAATGGTTGTAGTTTCAAAAGCACTAAATTATTTTTATTTCTGTGTAAATAAATGGAGTTGAATTGTGGCTCTTTCATTGACTTTTTATGAAGTTTTGGTATAAAACACATAATTCTACACCAATTGAGTATTCTATTCTTTTTATATGTGAACAAAACTAGCATTATATCAGCTTTAAATAAACAAGTTCTGTAAGTATTTTTGAGGCTTAAAAGGACCTGAATCAGAGATTTTCGGAGGCTCTGAAGTGATCTACAGGAAGGGCCAGAACTGGGTGGGGAGGTTCCAGTCAAAGATCGTGATGAACATTTACTAGTACACAATGTGTGGGCTTCATATAAAATAGCAATGACCTAATCCCATATTATGAAGAAAGATGAAGAAAATATGCTGTTTGGAGATTTGTCTTCGAGCTAATACTTAACATCTGTTTGCCAGGGTGGTCCAGGACTCCGAGGACCAAAAGGCCAGCAAGGTGAACAGGGTCCGAAGGTAAAATGCTCTCTCTTTGTCTCTAGTAGGCATAACGTTAGAGTTAAACGTCACTTTATTTACTCTTGTGACTTACAGCGTCTTAAGTGTTTGCAACACTCATGTCAAACAATTTTTACTTATAGCGAAGGTGTGTTTTTTTTTTTAAACCAAAACAAGTATTTGATAACTCAGTCAAATGAAAGACATTTGGGACAGACAAGAATGCTGGTGTTCTGTGTGGCTAAGTCTGCAAGGTGACTCTCTCAGGTACATGCTCCTCTTTGTTCCCCTGTAACAGAAATATGTCTTAAGTAGAATCATGCAGTTACAATTCAACCTCAGTCCTTTCCAGGGAATTTCCTACAGCTTAGATTTCTTCTCCTGTGCACTATATATAACCACACGCCTGGCTTTGCCTTCTATTCTCAGTACCCAGTGCCCCCAAGTCTAATGCTTCAGGTCATGCACTGCAGAGGCATCGGCCAGCCCAAATGACCAGGCTATGCCAACCCACATCAAAACACATATTTTTCTCCTTTGCACAAAGGCATCCTAAAGACTGGCAGAAGCCCAGTTACTAATTGAGTTCAGGCCTCATCCCCTTCCTTCCTTTTGGGTCCTGGAAAATTTTTAACTAATCTCCTATCTCCAGTGCCTTGCCTTTCTGATTGATTCTACACATCTGCTTTCAGATTAATTTCCTGAGAGTCTATGCTGTATTTATGCTTGTTTCAATTGTACAGTCGTGAACCATAGTTTAGCTATTGCTGGCATGATATTCATGGCCCTTCCTTTCATAAAGATTCCCTTTTTGTGTATGGGTGTTTTGAATGTATGTCTGTACACCACTTGTGTGTGCAGTGCCCATGAAGGAGGTCCTCTGGAAGAGCAGTCAGTGCTCTTAACCCCCAAGCCATCTCTCCAGCCTTCAAGCTTCTTTCTAACTTGAATCTCCATCTTGGTCTTGAGACATTACTTTTTAGCATTTCCACACCATCTGCCTTACTGATTTAGTACTTTGAGTGCATTAGATTCACATAGTACATATTCATATAGCAGAGAGCCTTACACTAAAAACAACAGTTTTACTTTACAATTGGAAACAGATGATGCAAGGTAGGACACGATGTAAGCATGGTAAAGAAGTAAATGAAGGAAAGCTGGAGATAATCATGGATTATCTAATCCTACGGCATGGGATGTAGCCTTTGTGAGTTGATCTGTTTCATTTTCTGAGATGAGCTTGACCCCATCTCAGGCTGTAAGAAAGGCCAGGGTTGTGTGCCTCCTTTCAACAAGGGTGCTCTGGCCTCTTCTCTGGGTCACCCATGGAGCCCAGGAGCTCCTATGCTTTTTGGGTTCTGCCTCTCAGGGGATCACTTAGTAGGACTCCATTATTTTTCAACACTCTCAGTGGACAGAGGTTCTCATGATGAATATGAATTAATTCAGATATTTGGTGACCCTAAGGTAATTCATTGTCTCTAATTATTTACTCCCGCAGGATTGTCACTAGTATGGCTACTTCTGCTTGGCAGTTTTGACAAACAAAGGGTACTGGTGTGCAGTAGATTTGGACATGTGACACAGAGATGTCACCTTGTCACCTTTGTAGACAGTATGAGAACAGATAAACTCTACCTTCCTTAGGGAAAGTCCCAGCCTGTGCTCATTCCATTGCACCAATTAGATGATAAGACTTTGGATCATAAAGCAATGGTCACGGGTCTCTTCTAGTCTATTTGCTTTATATTTTAAAGAACAAAAGGAGCCATCTACCTTCTGCCTAACACTTCAAAAATACATACATTACATAGTACTAAACTCTTACTGCTAAACACTCTAACTGATGTGTCTGTATTACTTGCCCCCTTCTCAAGCACATTGCACTGTTTTTGCATTCAAGTGCTCTTCCTCATCAACCTTGTATGCTTCTTTATAAGGATAGTTACCACCTGGTGCTCTGTGGCCTCATTTCCTATGCAATTTTCAAACCACATGTGGTCTCTGTTGCCCTTGGAGTCCTGCAAAGCAGTTCTCACTAAAGCCACCAGTTGTGACTAGTTCCACAGGTGGCTGTCTAATGTTCGTCTTCTTTGAGATCACTGCAAGGTAATAGCTGACTCATTTGTCCAATTAGAATTTGTTTCTTCTTTGCCATTCCATCTTTGTCCTGGTACTAGCCTTATGGCTTTTTCAGATCCCTTCCCTGGCTTTCTTCGTCCCTATTCTAATTGTCACGTAATTTTAATTTCGGCTTTCAACGTGCTGTTTAGAAAATATTTAATTTTTAATTTTATTTTATGGCTTTGTGTATGGGTGCTTTACCTCCATACACATCTATACATCTCGTGCCTGGTTGATGCTTATGAACATGAGAAGAAGCTTTTGGATCCCCTGCTAGAGTTCCAGACAGTTGTGAGCTACCATGTGGCTACTGGGAATCAAATCTCAATCATTTGAAAGAGCAGACAATGCTCTTAACCACTGACTCTCTTTCCAGCCCCTTTCAATATGTCCTACACAACCTCATATGTGAGTACAACCTCAGTACTCCGTAGCCTATCCAGCTGAGACTTTGCCAGATTCCATGACTGCTGGACTTCTCCATTTTTTTAAAAAAATTTTTTCCACATGCTTAATCTTAAGGAAACTTACTCTGTCCTGATTACTTATCTGTAGTTTACACCACCAGGATTTTTATTTCACATTATTTGTCTCAAGTCATGCTTTCAGCAGTTTCACATTTGAGGTGATTTACAAACTATACTCACAAAATTATACATACAAAAAATCAGTATTTTGAAGAGACATCTCTGCTTTTGTGTTTGTTGCAAAAGAACTCATTATAGATAATAAGCAGAAACAACCCAATTGCCCATCAAAAGATGAACTGGTAAGAAAAGGCAGTGCCTGTACAAGATGGAATACTATTTAGCCATTTAAGAATGTCAAATTTGGTCATTTGTGATAACATGGATGGACCTTACAAAATGTGTTAAAGAAGCCAGGTAGAGAAAAATCACAAGTGATTTTATGTACATGTAGACTCTAAAAGATTGTGAAAATTACAAGCAAAACAGTGGTTACTCAAGGCTCATGAAGAATGTGGCAAAATTGGTCATTATGTATGAAGTTATAGGGGAAATACCTTCTAATATTCCACTGCATAGTAGGTTCTATAGGCAACAGTAACATATTCTTTATTTCACAGAAGCTAGAAGGAAGGATTCTTAATGTTCAACACACACACACGTTTGTGTTTGTGGCACTAGATGTTCTCATCTTTGATTAATATACCACACATGCATGTATACGGAAGTGGTAAGATGTAGTACTGCATTAATATGCACAGCTGTAGCATGTCCACTGGAATAGGATACTAGCTAGGCACAGATGTTAATTTAATAAAGCAATAGCCTTTGCTGTGGACACCAAATTTGACAGGGAAGAAGAAATTGATCATAAGTTGATATTCTGAGTCTAAGGTTCCTATCTGAGTTGTTTAAAGCATAAAGAAGTGGGAGCTAGTGATGTAAAAGGGGTTCCTTACCCTGGGAAAAGGGGGAAGACGGTGTTGAGCTCGAGGTTTTTGGTGGCTGCAGAAGAACTACACTGTGGTTCTACAGGGAGGTCAGGGAGAAAATACGCTTGGTGTAACGTTCTCAGAAAGAAGCTGAGGCACACCTAGGGTGGAAAAAGACAGCAGGGAGCATGGAGAAAGGGCTGCTCATCCAGTTTCCTTCCTGGACCAGGAGGGTGGTCCCGCAGTGCATTCTCCTCTGGGAGGTGTTAGGCAGTTGTGGGCGGACTACTTGCTCACATAGTTGGCAAAACATTCTTACACGCAGAAACAAAATAAATAAAGTTGATGAAATCCTGGTGTGTTTATTCTGGTAGCTTACTGATGACATTTTTACCCAGGAGGTAAATTATTCGAAGTTTTGTGTCTTGTTACCCTCTGAGTATTTCATATCTTAGAAGTTTATCAGGAAATAAGTGCTATATACAGGAATGTCTTTTGGGTACTAGAGGATCTAACTTCTAGAGTAATTAATTTCTCTTGTTTTCTAGGGACCAGAGGGACCTCGGGGAGAAACAGGTCCTGCAGGACCCCAGGGGCCCCCTGGACCCCAAGGACCCAGTGGTCTGTCCATTCAAGGCATGCCTGTGAGTTGTGCATGCATAGTCACATGGGTTTTATTGTTATCTGTTTTCCATGAGGACATGAAGAGTGAGCTTTTTTATTCTGTGTCTTACCAGTGAGTCTCAGTCCATTTGAAAATCATAAGGACGGATTATTTGTTAGCTCCACAGTCAGTTGCTTGCTCAGTAATGGTGGTCTTTAAAAAAACAAACAAACAAAAAAACAACAAAAAACAGGCACAAGGGAAGGGGATAAGCATTTCCACAATATTACACCTGAGGATGGCAAGTCAAGATGGATAGCCTTCGCGTGTTTGTCTAAATTCTTTTTGTAAAATCGTTATTTCTGTGTGTGTTTGTGCATCGTGTATGTGGGCGGCACATGTGTGAGCATGCACTCACGAACTGTTCACATGGGTACATGTTTCTGTGGGTGTACTGAATGCAACTGTGCATATGTATATAAGTAGAAGCAGGAGATCATTATTGGGTGTTCTCCTCAGGAGTCACCTACCTTGGTTTTGTGGGACAGTGCCTTCATTGGCCTAAAACTTGATCAATAAACTAGGCTACCTGGCAGGGAGCCCCAGGGACCCACCTGTGCCCAGTGCCCCACCCCAATGTTAGGATTACAATCTTATGATACCATGCTCAGATTTTTATTTTTAATATGGGTCCTGGGTATCAAACTCAAGTAGTCTTCCTAAGTGGGGGGCAAGCACTATAATACCCACTGACTTACCCTTCCCAGCCCTTGACTAAACTTTTAACACCTAGAAGGTAACAACTGTTAAACTAATTCATTATTGATGTATATCCATTGGGAATGTAGAATATGAAAAGATATCATATTTCTTATTTCTGTTATTAGAATATAGTTCAGAGAGTAAGTTATAGAGTTTAGATTGTGGCATTAAATGGAATATTTTGAAATACTTAAGGTCTTTGAAAAGAAATTTAATTTAAATCACTAAAATATATACGATTTGAAAGAAGCTATAAATAACATTGAAACATTCAACTCCCCCCCCCCCCGCCTCCACCACATGTTAGTATTATCAGCTTGGCCATCTGCACACTGTGGATTGGAGTTGTTATTGTACACACACATTCAGTTCTGCACGAATGTTTACATGGATGGTATAGCATATGTGAGAAGTGAAGCAGGACATGTGGCTGATAATGTAAAGGCAGTTTACTGTTGAAAATATTCTCACAGTGTATATGGGTGGGTCTGTGGACCAAGAACTGACATCTGTGAATCTAACTCAGTATACTTTTGGATACTCAGGGAATGCCGGGTGAAAAAGGCGATAAAGGAGATGCTGGCCTTCCTGGTCCACAGGTATTCCTTTGCTACTAATCCTTTGCCAGGGATAGAAACCTGAAGCTTCTGACATCAGCTGTGACCTTGGCAGGGTGTCTATGTTAATGTCATTTTCCTATATTCATTCACCCTCTTGAAAGCCTGATTGATTGAGGGTGACATCTATTTCTTAGTAGTAACTTCTGGGTCTCAGTCCTGTGTCCCAGGGGGTTCCCTTTATGCTATTGGCATTGTTTGGAAGCTGTGGTCTGTTCTAGGGAGAGGTGAGCTGTTTCTGTAAAGCTGACTCTTTCGTGTTCTTGCCTTCCCTAGGGTGTCCCTGGAGGTGTTGGTTCACCAGGACGTGATGGCTCACCAGGCCAGAGGGTAAGAATTTGCCAAATGTTAGACTTTGGCAAGGTAGACTTCCTGGCTAGTCACTTTGCTGCAGACAGGTTTTTACAGATGGGCACCAAGTTAGGGTTTGCATTTTTCTTCTGCCAGTCTAATTTCTATTATGCATTTATTTACCTTCAGCCATTTATCTGTCTATTTTTGTTTTCAACAGACTTACTCTGGTTGGTAAGCACCCCTCTCTGAATGCTCCCAAACCCAGCTCTTATTTTTGCATCTCATTTGCATCCATTGCATCTACTGGCTTAGTAGGTTTTCCTAGTTCTTTCAGATCCTTGAAGTACATACCTAAAAGAAAGTAACAACAGCACAGATGGAAATCCAAGTAGTGTGGCTTATAAAGGAATCTCCATTGGCTTAGTTATGTCTCAGTTATTTGTTGTTTTTATTGGTTCAAATAGAAAGCAACAAAATAAAGCACAAAAATCATCAAACTAAAATATGACATTTGTAGCGTTGACAAGTTTCCACCAAGCCAGGCTTGAAGAATTGTAATTTATTGGGGGAAATTCAAATTTTAAAACTTTACCACATGTTATAATGGGATCAGAGTTCTGGTAGAACAAAGAATGGATAATCAAGCCAGGCTTAGAGGGTCTGGGAAGGATTCCCCGAGGAGGAGGAGGAGCCCGGGAGGCTGCTTCTTGATTGAAAGACAGAGGAGATGAGAAGAGGGAAGCCATTGCAAACAGGAAGAACTGTTTGTGTAACAGAGAAGAACGGGAACAGTGGGACATCTTTAGAACAACAGTACATGGCTAGAGATCACAAATCAGTGTGTGTAAACATGTGTGTATGTGTGCATATATGCCTGTGTAATGCATATGTATACAAGTTTATTATAAAATGCAGTCAGGTTTACCTAGAAAAATCAAAATTGACCGAAATAAAAAAAAAAAAAAAATAGTACATTTTCAAGTGAAAGAGAAGCTATCTTCCTTTTAAAATATTTTTATTTATTCTTTGGTAATTTCATATATGTATACAATATATGTTGGTCATATTCTACCACTTCACCTCTTCAACTCCTCCCAGATCTCCATCGCCAACTCTCCCTCCCAAATTCTTCTTCCCAACTACTGAGATCAGTTAATGAGGCCTGTATATGCATATGTATAGGACCACTCACTGGATGATAGACAACCCACCAGAGGCTACATCCCTAAAGAAAACTATCTCTTCTCCAGCATTCATCAATCACCAATAGCTCCTCAGGTTGGGGGTAGGGCTTTGTAAGTTCCTCCAACAAACATGGTGAACATTTGACTAGAGTCATAATATGTAGGTCTTATGTGTGCACCTACAACTGCTGGGACTTCATATGCATGAAGCCCTAGCATGTGCAGAAAACATTATTTTACAACAGTCTTTTCCATCCTCTGGTCATTCCAACCTTTATGTATATATACATAAATTTATGTAACAAAATTCATTTTCAAAGAACTGTGCAGCTGGAACAGGCTTCAATAATGTCTATAGTCATTGGGTCACTGGCATGGAAGGACTTCCACTCTCTTGAATGCCTATGTTTTTTATGCCTATGGGACTTATCTGGACTCTGACTTCTACTTCTATGATTCTGCCTTTCAGAATGCCCACCATGCCTGCTGGAATGAGTACCTGAGCTCCTCCCTCTGTCCTTATCTCTGTTCTTTTCTTTTCCCTCCCTCCTGCTTGAGGACTTGTGTTCATGCTTGGGTTTCTCTGTCTTTACCTCTGATCCTGGGTCCTCTGCTATACCATGGCAGGAACTCCTGACATCAGGGGAGTCTGGGTAACTCTTTTTCCTCTTTCTACATTCAGACTTCTGTGCTCTCTCTGAGTTCTTGCTGCTGTGCTTCTTGGAGCCATGGTCATTCTTTTCTTTTACTGTCTTGCTTCTGAAGGATAAAGAGCAGGATGGCAGCTCAGCTTGGACCTGGGGTTCAGTTCTCTCTCTCTCTCTCTCTCTCTCTCTCTCTCTCTCTCTCTCTCTCTCTCTGTCTGTCTTTTTGTGAGTTTGACATCTTCATCGTCAGAGACTTCAGGAGAACTTGATGGAGGTGTATTAGTCCAATAGCCCTTCTCCTGGAGCCTCTGGTCACATCATCCACATCTTTTGATTCCCAAGAAGCCTGGTAGTTTGACAGATGGTCCACATGGATAGTTCTTCCTTTAATCTTAATTCCACTGAAATTGTCTACAGCCAGAACTGTGGTCCTCTAGTCTTCTTAGCACACACAAAAAAAGAATCCTTTGGATTTCCTAGTCTTCTTGTCTCTTACAAAATTAATGTTGACAATCTCCCCATATTGTGAGAACAGACAGATGATGTCTCCTGCCAGTTTATAAGGAAACCCTCTTTATATTTGCATCTCCATGATCTTCTTTTAAGACATCAGCATCCTGGTAAGGCTATAAAGCATCTTCTTTCCTTCTTCCATGATGTTTCCTGAGCCTTGGAAAAAAGGAGTGTGATACAGATGTTCACTTGGCACCTCAACACCACACTCATTTATACTCTGCATTTTGACCAGTTGGGAATCTGTATTACTCAGCATTTACTGAAAAAAGAAACTTCTCTGATGGAGCTTAAAAGCTGAGCTAATCTATGGGTATAGAAATAAATATTTATAAAAATACTTTGTTACTGAATCCATTTAGCAAAATAATAGTAATAGATTTTCCCCTAGGTTCCATGCCCTCATTTATAATACCAGGCATACATTCCATACTGTTGAGTAGATTTAAGTCCAAACAGTAAATAGTTGGTCACCCTAATAATATCTATGGTACTATTTGCACCAATGGGTAGATTTTGACAGGCTGGTCTTTATTGTAGCTTGCAGAGTTCAGAGCTGGATAGGAAAGTTGGTGACTTTTCTTCCCTAGAGCCAACACAGCACCCTCTGCCATCATGAAGGCTAGGCAATAGGGAGGGAGCTTCCAGGTCAGTACCAGCTTGATCTCTCATATCTTGTGACCTCAGCACGTTTCTCTTCAGCATTATCTTCCTAAATTATCGCTGATTTAGACTTGTGTGGAACCCTACATTTCCCTAACGCCTTAATCACAGGGAATGACAAGCACTTACATCTTGTCTAATGAAGATCAACACAGCATTCAAATAGTATTCCCTCAGGGTTGATGCACACCTTAAGAGGCTAACATTTGTTAAGAAAACTTACTTCTCTACTCTGTCAGACCCAGCTATAGCTTCCCATCATTATGCTTCTCAAGAATATAGAAATAAATGGCCAGATCTGATGACACAAGCCTATAATCCCAGGAGGCTAGGCAGGGGGACTGCAAATTGAAGGTCTTCTGGGACTACAAAGTGAGTTCAAAGGGCAGTCTTGATAGTGCCTGGCTAGTATGCATGGAGCCATAGTTTTAATCCCTAATACTTCAAAAAAAGAAAAAAAGAAAGAAAAAAAAAAGAAAAGAAATTATTTTTTTCTTCTGGGTACATAGCTTTGAGACTTGAAATCTCTTCTTATCCTGCCTTTTTAATGGCAACCTTCCATTTATTTAAAATCTCAGTGCAGTCTGTTTACCAAGTGGACTAGGCTATAGAACATGTTTAGACTAGTGCATCTGAGACGGCCTTCTCTGAGAGTTAGATTTATGTATGGCTCTTGTGCATGTGGGAGGAGTATCTAGACGTATTTATATGTTTTGGCCAAGCATATAGGCTAAGATCCTGTGTGGTTACACACCTAGATTCCTTCATAATTTCCAAAGCTCTGAAAACAGCAATTCTGAAGATTTGATTGAATGAATTTATTTGATTTATCTATGCATAGAGCCCAGTCTTGGCAAAGAACTCTGACCCAAACTGTTAGGCTAGTGTTTGAATCCTTTGGTTTTAGAGTCATTTTTCTTAAAATCCATATATGAAAGCAGACCTTTTTTTAAAGAAATACTTTTCTACCCACATATGTTCATCTTTGCTAATAAAACGTGAGAGCTATCATAAAGTGATAAGATATCTATACTTGGCTTTTGTTTTCCTCTCTCCTTCTATTTAGAAGTAAAGCTTTGAGGATGTGTCTGATGCTCGTTATGAAATCCACTTGGATGACAATAGGGTTCATTTGTAAATCTGATTGTCAGGGACATTCATTCAGTATGAAACCATATGTCTTTTAAAGAAGATTGGGTGATTATTGCCTTAGAAAAGTTATCTGAAGACAGTACCATCTGGCATAAAAATGAAGGAAATACTATTCCCGTGAAGTAAAATAGCAATGCCATGGAACTGTGGCGAACTTCTCTGCTTGAAGGAAGAACAACATATATCTTTCTCAGTCAGCCATATCTTAACTGAGCACTTGCACCATGCCATTTACCACTCCCAGCTCGAAAAGTTTCCCATTGCAGAGTCTGCAGGGAAGTTTATGAAAGAAAGAATAGTTTCAGTTAATAAAGAAAGCAATCTGTAGACTACCTAGAGAAGAAAAGCAGGAGAGGATCTCGTGCCTACTGGGAAAACAATGATTCTTTCAGAGACTGGGGAGGAGGAAGGAAGAAGACCTGGTTAACGAAGAGTCATTTAGGGGACGCTGATCTATTTAGTCAGATGAACTGAAGCCTGGGGTGGAATAGGGTGGGGATAAAGGTCTAAAAGAATTACTTAGCAGGATCAAGTTTTGATAGAAGTAGTTAGACATAGGTTGAGAACCATCTCAGGTGGCATATTCCATCCAGGTCTCTCCATTAGGCAGCAGTAGTTATGGGGCTACTTAGAGAATACGAAGAGCAGATACTTCACAATTATCCCTGTTCTGCTGTAGGATGCTGTCAATAACAGCAATAACCATGACACTATGCAGACTAAGAGCTAAGAGAATGGTGGGATTCACAACCAAAGTAGCTGAAAAGCCCCTTTCAAACATTCCCCATTTCTCTGCCTTCTCTTATCGACAGCACAATCATAGCCCAAACTTTACACCATCATCTCGTGGTTAGCTTAGACAAAGGGTGACCTCTCTTTATGAGTCTGGTGCCAATGTTACCACTGAATTTACCGAGAGGGTAGGAGATTTTGAGAAATAATAAAAAAGAGAGAGAGAGAGAGAAAATATAACCTCTTCTGATATTTCTAGCTTATTCTGGCTTTCCCCAAGGGGGATCTTGGACTCTAGGAGACAAATCTTATTTAATACTGGGCCTGAGGCCATAAGCAAGTCTAGCTAGACTTCCTGGAGTAAGTTTCCGCCTAGTCCTTGGAAGCCAACAGACCAGCATGTTGAAAGTGATGGTTCAAGCTAATTCAGTCCGGCATCCAGGTTTCACTCTAAGTCATTCCAACTAAAACATTCTGTGCTTTTCCTTCTTTTTCCTATAAGTCTTCCCCCACCCCACCCCGCCATTTACTTTCTTTTTTCTTAGTATCTGAGTACAGGGCCTTTCTTGTGATATTCAAACTTTTCTGATGTATGATAGATTTCTCACTCTCCAACCTACACATTCAGATGGCCCTAAGGGAAATCAGATAGAGTAGGGATGTAAGATAGGTATGTAGGTAGGTAAGTAGGTAGAAAGATAGATGGATGGATAGATGGATGGATGGATGGATGGATGGATGGATACAAATCAGGGATAGAAAAAGAGATAAAGTATACATGGAGAAAATACATGATAGAAATTATAGACAGATTGTTGATAGATCAAAATATACAGACATTATATATATATATATATATATATATATATATATATATATATATATTACATATGGAGAGAGTTGGGGATAGATTATTGATAAATGAGAGATAGAGAAATAGATAACAGATCAGATATATAGTGAAAGAATTAAAAATACTAGAGAAAAGAAAACAAATGAAAGACAGCGTTTTTCTTATGTCTAAGTTCTGTTTCCTCCAAGACCAATTTTTCTGTCAAGTACCCAAAGGAAAATTTTAGAATTATGCCTCTCTTCTGTCTTAGATTTACCAAAATAAGATATAAGTTAACTCAACTCAGTTCTTCCATGTGGAGAGTGTGTTTCTTTTTGAACTCAGGGCAACCCTATGTTCGAAACCTTTCCTCAATGGTCCCATCATCCCCATGGGTCAGCAGTCACTAGCCTTCCTTATTTGTAAGAGATGAATTGTCATGGAGGGTGCTCTACCTGCACTTGGATCCTGTTGATGAAGAGGTCCATGGAGAAGGGCACATACTAACCAGGTCCAGGTTTAAATCCAGGATGTGTGATGTGGGCCCCATAACTTTATGTCTCTAAGATTCTCCTTCACCATCTGTTAGTCAAGGACATAGTATTGCCGTATATGGAATATTGTGGAGATTCATTCATATGAACCATTTCCAATGATATGATCTTGAGATACATTATTGGCATCCATTAATTTTTTTATATCATCCTAATGAATCAGGGCTTTTGTAGTACATGTGCTTAGTAAATTAAGACTTCTTGGAAGATGGTGAAGAAATAAAAAAGTCAAGCAAGTGTTAAGAATTTTTTAAAATACTTGGATTCCGCCTTTAAAGAATGCTTGATGCATGCTTCTTAGTTATGTGGTTTTGATGTACACAAAGACCATATTGTGTGGAATGTTTTGTTTCATCAAAAGTGATTCGGTCTTAAAATGTACTTGAGAAATTGAACCTGAGTCAACTATTTGGTTAGATTTTACTCCTGTCATGAATATTAGACAGTAATGAAAGAGTCATCTAAAAAATACTTTGTGCAATGCTAGATTCACGATAATGAGCCTCATGGGTATCTTCCTTCCTCAGAAAAGGCAAAGTAAGCTATTACCACGACACTGGTAGCCAGAATGACTGGATTTTCTTCTTTGTGGGTCCAACTCTAGATGGGTTTTAATAAAATCTCAGGAAAAGCATGTGCACAGTCAGCTACAGTGAAGATGCCTTATGCAATTGGGGCTTAACTGCTTATTTAAAAAAATCAAGATGCTACCCCATAAAGTATGTAATATATACAGATGTCTTGGGTTCTCATCATTAACCCTAGAATATCCACACAACGCCACCCCATCTTTCCAGACAGAGAACCCAAAGATCTGAAAGTTGGAGAAAATAAGCAGAGATCAGAAGGCAGCAGCTCCGTAGCCAGGAGTTTAGCTCATCTCTCTGGCTCCAGCACTGAACTTTTTCATTTCCTAAAATTATGAAATTAAGATCACTGTGGATTTTATGATTGAGAAAACCTTCCAAGAAGACACTTAAGTAGCAGGACTTTAATAATGAAGATGTCACACCCCTGTACTCTGGGGCAGGCATCCAATTTGGGTTACTTTCTTAATGAAGTAGGGAATGATCATTCATAAAGTTTGCCTCTAATATTTTAGACCTTTACTTGCAAAACGATCATCTGTGCTCATCTAAGAAGGGAGAATCTTCTGGGTGTTTCGTTTCCTGCTCTTAGGTTCTTTGATGAAGCCCATTCTTGGATATCTACTTTGCCTCCTCTTGGGATGTTGTCATTCAGGGTAGGGGTAGACTTTTCAATTTTGGTAAACAGACGGTTCTGCCATCTCAGTCATCAGATTGTTTTTGTTTATTTGTTTGTTTTGTTATTTTTAATACATAGATCCTACACTTTAACCTTCAATATTCTAAAAGAATTCTTTTAAAAAATGTTAAAAGCTCTTTAGGCAAGACGTAGTAATGTATAGATTTAGACACCTTATGATTCTATGCCCATCTAGGTTTTGGAATCAAATAGTCTATTATACAAGGTCTATTGCATATCCACATAAGTTTTTTGACACAGTATTGCTGATGTAGTGTTGTTTTAATTATCTGAAGTTATAAGTGTGTGATAATAAAAATTTATACACTTACACTCTAAATTGCATTAAATATATTAGTGTGTGTATACATTTATGAATGCACATACACATTTTGTGTACATGCATAGTTGTCATGTGTGTATGTGTCATTGAAAATTCCTCAATGAGACCTAGCATGGCACTCTGCATATAGACTTGTTTTTAATCCCTGCCCCAGGCCAGTGTTTATGTAACCTGTAGCTTCTGGATGCTTGGCACTTTTGTGTGGTAGTTACTAGTAATCCTTTGTGGCAAGCAGCAGCCTGATTTCTGGTGGCCAACTGCTACAGTAGACATGGCGTCTATGTTTGATCTAACTTATGCAAAAGGAAAACAGAAATGGGAATTAATAAATATCCTATGAAGTTGCCATTAAATATGATTTGCATTTTATGCAAAAGTGAATTTAGTGTTCATTAGATTATTAGTGATGCTCAAAGTAAATTTTAAGTTAGATTTTGTTTTGCTGAGAATCACAACAAATCATAACTTAGTAATTTGCTCGTAGGCAAACGCTTCCAAAATAAAATATAAAAGTTCTTTTAACTTTTCATTAGCAAGAATTATTTTAATGTAGTCTGTGGGTATGTATTAGAATTTTGAAGTAGGAATATCAAAAAGGCAAAGATGCCTGAAGCTATTCATGTCAACAAACATAACTGTTTGTGGGTGGCTGACTTCATGCACACTTAAAAAAAAATACATCTTATAAAGTGTATAATTTTCCCAAAATTCTCATTTCACCAAATTTGTTGCTTTGAGATAGAGAGGTGAGAAAGCGATCTTAAGCCCTCTCCTAATAAGAAGTAATAGATTTTCTCAGAGTGGGCTGTGTCAGGGAATATTGTGATACCTGGAGAGGAAAACTGTTGGTCTAAGTGTATCTGTTGATTTTGAAGGTACTGTATGTAACAAAATACTTAAGGCTAGATGATTTATAAAAACAGGTAGATTGGGATATCGAGTCTGGGGAGTCTAAGATCTAGGGGATCACATTTCATGAGGCCTTCTCATTTAAGGCATAATGTGGCAGAAGCCATTGAACCGGGAGTGAGAGGAAGGAAGGAAGACCCTTCCAGGACAAGCATGTTTATCATTCACGAGGCGGAGTCCTCATGGCCTACATATCCCTCGTGGGTCCTGCCTCTGAGAAAGGCTGCAAAGGGAATTAGGTTTCCAACACATGTTTTTTTTGGGGGGGGGGAGGGGGGCACATTCAAACCACAGCAGTTCAACCATCTTGATTGAGTGTGGTGACCTAGATGTTTGCTCTTCTGTGGAAGCTGCCCTGCGTCCCCAGCCTGGGTCAGATGCTCACCCTGTGTGTCCCCTCGGAATTCTTTTGTGTATCAGCATAGAGGCTGCCGGTATCATTTCGTTGCCTGAGAATTTACAAAACTTTGAAATTATTCTCTCCATTGCCAGTTTAGACCTCACAGAATGCCTAGCACA
The DNA here is from genome assembly GCF_011762505.2 of Arvicanthis niloticus. Classification (NCBI taxonomy): domain Eukaryota; kingdom Metazoa; phylum Chordata; class Mammalia; order Rodentia; family Muridae; genus Arvicanthis; species Arvicanthis niloticus. The sequence goes on from NC_047670.1 coordinate 32,422,179, forward strand.
TCGTATCCATGCAAGTATCTCTAAGTGAAATGGAATTTGGGCTTCTGAAGTTAAATGAGTTGGGATCTGAGAGTAAGAATGGAGATGTAGTTGAGTCATTAAGTACTTGCTTAGCTTGTACAAAGCCCCAATTTGACCGCCCACACCACAGAAAAATATGAAAAACACTAAGAAGGAATGACATTAGCATTTCCTTCTATCCTATGCATTGCCAGACTCACTTGCTGAACGTGCACAGAGTGAGTACCCCTGGACCCATCATCTGTCAGTGGCTGCTCTACACACTAGAACAGTGTTAGGAATGGAACACTGAATGGCATATAAGCTTTGCGGTAAACATAGGAATCAGGTATGGCAGCACCTAAATCTGTTGTCTAGGCAAGGAGCACGTAACTAAGGAACATCTTTCTCACTAACTGCGCACCCAGTTAAGATCCCGAGTAAGAACCACATTTTACTGTGTTCCCTTCCAGACAAGAATATGTTGTGTCTATAAATCAGGTGTTTGCAAACATGTCCATGACAGTGTCTTCTCAGTGTCAGCTGAGAGCTGAGCACAGACTCTTGTGTTTTCACACTCCTCCCCCTGGGGTAGGGAGCGGGGTGAAAATGCATTACTTCCTGCCAATCTTCTGGGAAACAATGCAATTTTATTTGTTTAGAAATGTTTTCCTCTAGGAAATGTAGGAAATTGCTCAGCTTTTCATTTGAGTAAGTCCCTCTCTGTTGAGTGAAGAATATTCTCCTCTTGGGAACTGTTGGGTCTGAGGCATGGCTCTTGCCACTCTTTTGATCCAGGTGGCTTCTCCTTTCTGGTCCTGGACGACACTGAAGGCAGGAACCAAATGGAATCCTGTTAAAACTGCTTTCACATGTGCCCAGAGCCCATCTTTGTCATATGAAAACTTCATCTGAAAAAAAAAAAACAATATATTTTCAAGTTTTTTTTAACATTTTACTTTTTATTGAGAATTTCATACATTGATTCAATGTGTTTTGGTCCAATTTCTCCCCCATCCCTCCCAATTCCTCTGCATCTGCCACAGGTTTTCTCTTCCAACTTCATGTGCTTCTTCTGTCTCCGCCTCCTCTTCCTCTTCTTCCTCATCTTCCTGTCCTCCTCTTCTTCCTCCTCTTCTTCCTCCTCCTCCACCTCTTTCTCCTCTTCCTCTTCCTCCTCTTCTTGTTTATCTTAGTTTGGGTTTTGATACTGTGAAGAGACACCATAACGCTGGCAACTCTTTTAAACAAAAACATTTAATTTAGGGCTAACTCACAGTTATGTCATGGCTGAGAACACAGCAGCATGTAGGCAGACATAGTGCTGGAGAAGGAGATGAGAGTTCTACATCTGGGTCCATAGGCAGCAGTAGGGGACTGTGTGCCACACTGGGAGAAGCTTGAGCACAGGAGACCTCAAAGCCCGCCTCCCACAGTGACATACTTCCTGCAACAAGGCCACACCTCCTAATGGTGCTGCTCCCTATGGCCAAGCGTTCAAATATATGTGCCTATGGGAGCCATTCCTATTCAAACCACCACATTGTTGTTGTTGCTTTGTTTTTTAGCCACCCCTCCCCCCGTGTGCTTAGTCTGGCCTGTTGTGAGTGGGTGTGGGACCATCATCTGGAGCATGGGAAGCCTCTCAGGGGTCACATGTTTGAAGAAACCTCCTCTTCCTGTGCAGGCAGCCATCTCAGCTAGGGGTGGAACTTCATAAACCTTTCCCAGTCCATTCTGTAACTCCAGCTCCAGGATGTCTGTTGTCCTCCTCTGGCTTCCAAGGGCACCCACACAGGGAGTATATACACGCAAGCACAAGCATCTGTATACACACAAATAAAAATTAAATAAAATTAATATTTTAAAACTTTTCTATTGTTCTGGGCCCCTCCGTGTCCCCTTCGCCCACGAAAAAGACACGTGAGGCAGTGTTCGGGTGGTTACTACAGCGAGGCTTTACTTCTTGTATAAGCAGAAGCGGAAAGACGGAAAGCCCGGAAAAGGCACTGCTTAAATACACCTTAGAGTGACGTGTTCACTTCTGATTGGCTGTTCACTCATTACCCATAATATGCCCCGGGATGGGCAGTGACTTTGGCGCGCTTTTTGCCTTTTGCACCTGCGCAGTCAGTTGTTTACTAGTGGGAGGACAGGATGCCCGCGCCATCTTGAAATGGCGAATGCTGACATGCTCACTGCGGCTCCTAACATTTTATATGAAGATTTTTCTGTCCTTTCTTACCTCAAGTTTCATCATTTATAAAATGAGATTGTTGGGCTGGAAGATCTGATCATCTCTCACATATACTGGTTTATCTATGTTCTTTTCCCAGGAAACACTACATTTAAAATCCAGTTAAGATAATTTATTCAGGAAAAGGCCTCACGGGGGTTTTCTTGATTTTACCGTGCATCCAAGACTGATCTCAAATTTTCATGCAATTCCCCTGCCTCAGCCTTCTGAGTACTGAGAGAGGCATGAACCATCATCACACATTACTAAAAATAAGTTTATTTATTACCCTTATATCAGAATAAATTTTTGTTGTTTAATTAACAGATCCAAGGGAGGATGAAGAGAGAGCGAGCGAGAGAGCAAGAGAGCGAGAGAGTAAGAGAGAGAGAGAGACAGAGACAGAGACAGAGACAGAGACAGAGACAGAGACAGAGTCAGACTGGTGTAACTTAGTCTGTGTCAGGACTTATCCTTAGGCAAAACCTCACCGTGTAGCCTAGGCTAGCCTCAAACTCATACTGCCCCAGCCTGTGCTCTGCCCTCTCTGTATGGAGATTATGGATGCATACATACCATCATGCCCAGTTTTAACTACAATAGTTTTTACTAACATGAAAACCAGAAATATTATAAGATGACAATACCATATGTATCAGCCTTAAGGATTATAACATATAAGTGCCTTTATGCAGAACAGGACAATATAATAAGTCCAATAACAGCCACCTCTTGCCCGCAACCCAGCGCAATTGCCATCGAGGGTGGCTGGAAGAGCAGGAGTCTCTGCCTTACATGGTCCTTTTGCAGCCTCTGCCTTGGAGCACTCTTCAACCCTCAGCCTCTAAAGTCACTGCAGGAGGGACTAGAAAGAGGAGCAGCACCCACAGGAAATGTTTATGAGCCAAGGCTGGAACTGGCCCCTTTCTTTGGCCAGTACTCAGGCATGAGGCTCCACCTGGACTGTGAGGAGGCTGCAAAATGAAACCAAGCAATGTGTCAGGCAGAAAAGGCAAACCAGGAATATGGGTGAGCATTGGCCTCCCTAGCTGCCTTTTTTGCTAAGACTCATTGCCACCATGAGGGTTTGAGAGCACTGTAAAGGGCCTGGGTGACCTATCGTTCTCATGTACACTCACCCTATGCCATCTCCTGTGGCCTTCTGGACTCCCTCCCATACTCGCCCACTCCCCCATGGCATCCTTTGGTACATTGTGCTGGAAGAGGAGACACAGATGTAGAGTTCTTGTGTTGATGAGATAGATAGGGGAAGGAAAGCCTATGGCAAAAATGGTGGGAATTGTCAGAAAGAGGGTGGAGAAAATAAAGCAAGGATGGCAATCAGAGGGCTTGGGATGGGACCGAGGGTTCCCACAGAAAAGGAGGTGATACTTTGAAAACTTTTATGTACCTATAAAATTTATATTGAAGATTCTCTCTCAAGCTAACCACATCAGAAGAGCTAGCATTTATAATTGTGAGAGTAGGCCATCCCAGCTGTTAATATTTTTTATACTCATAAAAATATCACATATACAACTTACCCAATGTCTCAGAGAGTAGTTTTTCTAAGGATAGCATTTATTTTTTTTAAGGGGGGGGGCTGTTTTAGTTATTTTTTCTCTTCTGAAATAGAACAGGAAGCAGTTATGTGCCCAGTGATGAGCCCAGGACAGAAGACACTCAGAGAACCTTTCCCAGATCAAAAGTGTCACCACCCCAGGTCACCCTGCCACATTTTGCTTCAATACGTTTCTCATGAGCTGAGAATTGCAGATAACTGCACTTACCTCATGGCTCTATAGACTCTTTATAGCTTATATTTCCCACTCAAGACTTGTGGATCCTGAAAGACACTGATTTGCCTTTTGGTCTGGACATTAATTTAAAAAAATAGAACTTGTTTATTTGTTATGTTTAGTTTAACAAAGTTTCTGAAATGGAGTTGTTATTTAAGTTTGTAAGTGGCATTTCTCACACCTACAATCCATGACTTTGGGCTACTTGTTGGAGCCAATGGCCATGAAACACTTGCCAAGAACAATTCCTACAAGAGTTTGACAACGGCATGGCCTTGGTAGGCTAGAGCAGGTGGTAGAATTTGTGCCTTAGATATTCAAAGAAATTTGATGATCATCTTCTGGAAGCCGTGTAGCAACCACTTGTGTGACATATCATTTCTTTACCCCAGGGATTTCCCGGAAAGGATGGTTCCTCTGGGCCTCCAGGACCACCTGGGCCAATTGTGAGTATTTCTAGAAGCTTCTGGGACACATTCTGCTTTAAAGCATTGTTTTTTGGTAGAGATTTTTCTCCTGCTGGCTTTTCTAGCTGCCACTCTGTTGTTGTCATTTTGTCTGTTGGTACAGACCTTTATCATCCTTTAAAAATGACAAACCCAGATGGTTTGATTATTCACTGAGCCATTTTCCTGTAAGATTGTCTCTGTGCATTTAGTTGTTATTATAAGACATGGAATTCACAGAACCATACCTGAACAATTCACGGAGACCTAAAAATGGCCTTATATGTGGTCATTGGGCAGAGTAATAAACAATGACTCCCAAGACATTCATAATGAGGAGGGAAGCTGTTGGGGCACGCGTTGTTATCCCTGCTTGAAAGTTGGCTGTGATCCACTGCATATATGAATCTTCACCTTTGTCCCATTTCTTGCTTCTATTTTAGGGCATTCCTGGAGCCCCTGGTGTCCCAGGGATTACAGGCAGCATGGGACCACAAGGAGCCCTGGGGCCACCTGTGAGTACTCAGTGGTAGCTGTTCAGAATATATGTCCTGCCATTACTTACTTATATGTTTAAATTTACCAGCATCTCCGTGGATCAGAAGTGTTTGTTCAGATGCCAAGTATGGTGGTGTTCAACTTAATCCAAGCACTTGGGATACACAGACAGGCAGATCTCTGTGTGTCTAGGTTAGCCTTGTCTATATACCAAGTTCCAGGATAACCAGAGTTACATAGAGATACTCTGTTTCAAAAAAAATTATTCAACATGTTTATTCACCATTGGACTTAATGGGATTTTCTGAAGAAAAGTGGTTGGAGCCTTAAGATCACGTTGTGCATATACCATGGCTAAGGTTAAATGGTCCTATTCGAATGTAGGCTGTGTTCTTGTTTAATGTGTCCCCATGGCTTGTTCTGTAAAGCCTAAATGAACTCAGTATCATCTGTCAAGATTGGGCACAACAGCTAAATGTCAATCACATTTGCCTCCCAAGAGGAAAAATGTAAAACTTTAGAAATTAAAAGTTTTAAAGCAAATAGGAATGTATTTTTACACCTTCCATTCAATCACAGAGCGCATTAAAAGCATAAGCACAGGTAAGCAGAGAGTGTAGATCAAAGTGCAGTGGGAAGAACCTGTTTCCCCTTCACCTTTCTAGACACTTCGTTGGCATTTCAACACAACCAATGGGAGAGGGCAAGGAGCTGAGGGATGCAGCTTGTCTGCTCCTCATCTGTGAACTCTGTGACATGTGGAACTCTCACCAAAGCCATTTTCTGTGTTTCCTGTGACTTGCAAGATGCTCACTGTAGATCTAGATATCAGCATTTTGGCAGCATCCGTGCTGAGCAGAGTTACCTGTAAACTAAAGCTACTGTGCTGTAGAAAAGTCTGTCTTGCCGCAACCTGCTGAGGGTATATGGAACAGTGATGTGTGACGGAAGGGTACAGAGGCAGGTATGAATTCCATCTTCAATTCTACTGTGTCACCTTTTGGTCCCATTTTCTGTGGCCATGTCTCTTCCACAGGAAAAGACATGGGAAAGAGTCTTGCCTTTAAGAACCTGTCTGTGCAATCTCCCTAGAAAATTCCCAAATCCTTAACTAAATTAGTCTGCTTAAAGGGACATAGTCACAAGTTCTGGGGACTCAGTTTCAACACATAAGAAAAACAGGGAACCATTTCTACCAGAGACACTGGGTTGGGTTTCTTCCTTTCTGTCCCCAGCTGGTCTTGCTTCTGTTTATCCTTGAAAGACATTTCAGTACAATTTTCAATCCTCAGAATCCTCCTCTGTGCTATCGTGTACACTGCACATACCTAGACACACCTGTGGGACACCCAGAAAAATGAATATGGGCTTAGCAACCATGGTTTGTACATCCTTATAAACATCAACATTAGTATTCACTTTACAAAGCCATGCATTTACCCCAACTGACTTCTCACTGTTCAAAACTGCCCAGCATCTAATTCCTCCCAAGGCATTGGCTTAAATACAGAGCCCTCTTGCCATTGGTTGCATGTACGATGAGTCTTGTGAAGGGGCTTGATTCTCCTGTTTTCAAATCAGACTAGTACTGGGTTACAGAAGAAAACTGGATGACTTTGTCTTCAGATATCTTCTTTAATGGAAAAGACATTTCCCCATTTGATCCTGTGTGTGGAAACACACACACACACACACACACACACACACACACACACATACACACACACACACGAGCTCTTGCACGCAAGCACACACAGATTGTGTCTCTGCTCTCTCCTCTCATCTTTCTCTGTCAATCTTATCTCTTCATCTACTCATCTATTTCACACCAAAATGTCTTAGAAACGTTCTGCTACTGGGTTTCACTCTGTTTCTCAAGATGTGGTTTAGGGAACCAGAGTTCTGGAATTCATCCTCTGGACTTACGGAGCAAAGACTTCCATCAAAGAAGTTTCAGAGGTAGTGGATGTTCAAACCAGCAGAACCGTGACAACACTTAGGGCATCAAAGACTTTGGAACATCCCAAATGCAGTAAGAAAACAGGAAGATGTTACATTGCCATGGTTAGATAAAGTAAGGTAAACCTGTCTATGCAGGAGAAGGGGGTCTTTTTCTTACTCACATCCCCCAGGACTAATTTTTCTTACCCAGGATATGGAAACACAAGCCATGATTGGTTCTGCCAAAAGGGATGGAATAAAAAGGGACAGAGATGTTAGACACTAACATCTCTGGAGAATCTAAATGGGGTTTAGAGGGTGAAAAGTAAGGCCAGAAGTTATTGATGAGGATGACACTTCCTCATTTACCCACTTGGCCTAGTGTGCATCTGCATTAGACTCTAAATATGGGACATACTAAAATCCATACAGTCCCCACAAACAGATCGCCTAATGTTAGTTTTATCATCTACCAGCAAAGAACGGCATTTGGTGGCCACAAGAGAGGCCGCATGCCACTGACACTTTTATTAGAATCAGAAGGTGGTTTATATCTGCTGGGTAGGGATGCCACAGTCAGCTCGTGTAGTTCCCATCCAAAGCAAGTTGTTCTCTGCACTCGAGTTCAGGATTTTCCCTGCATCCAGGCTGCCAGCTCCCACATGCCAGCTAGCTGCCAGGCTGGGATGATTATTAAAGCAGGCTCCCTGTTGTGCTCTTTAAGCTCTTGATTGATTTCACATAGATATCTGTCTAGGAAAATGAGGGAAGGGAACCAAGAAAGACAGACTGAGTCACAGAAAACAGCCGTGTGTTCCCTACAGCAGACGCCAGCAGTGCTTACTCCAGGATGGTACATTCTACACCAGCTACTTGGGTGGATGAACACGGCTGCTGCCAGGCATCTATTTCCTCCCTAGGCATTGGCTTAAATACAGTGCCCTCCTGCCATCGGTTGTATGCATGATGAGGCTTGTGAAGGGTGTGAGGCTTCCTACTGCTGAGGTCACATTTTCATAAGTAAGCCCATTATTTAAAGAGCCCTGTATAAAATGTTCAAATACGCTGCAGCTATCTGGGGCTATTATCTATAGGGGCCACATACCAGAACACAGTCATTTAGCCTACATTTTATGCAAATCCTCCCTCCTTCAGGCAGCTGCCCGCCTCTTCTGGCTCCTGATGTCTGTCTTGTGAGTGAAAGGTAGCTCTAGGATGTCATTGTGCTTGTATGCCTCTTTACCATCGGAGACATAGAGTACTTTCTACATATTTGTGAGAAGAAGGGGAGGAAGGAAGACAGGGGAAGAGAGAAGGAGAAGGGGTTGAAACTCAGAAATGTTCCTGTCCAAAGGAAAGACAGGGACAAAAAGTGGAACAGATACTGAAGGAAAGGCCATCCAGAGATCGCCCCACCTAGGGATCCATTCCATCTGCAGACACCAACCCCCGTGATAGGAGCCTGGTATGGCTGTTCCCTGAGAGGTTCTACCAGCACCTGACCAATACAGATGCAGATACTCACAGTCAACCATCCGACTAAGCCTGGGGAAGACAGTATCTTAGGGGAAGGACTGAAGGAGCTGAGGGGACTGAAACCCTATAGGAAAAACAGTATCAACTAATTGGACCACCCAGAGCTCCCAGGGACTAAACCACCAACCAAAGAGTATTCATGGAGGGAAATATGGCTCCTGATACATAGGAAGCAGAGGATGACCTCATCTGACATCAATGGGAGGGGAGGCCCTTGGTCCTGTGGAGGATTGATGCCCTAGCATAGGGGGATGCTAGAGGTGGGACTGGATGAGTTGGTAGAGTAGCATCCTCATAGAAACAAGGGGGTGGATGGATCAGGAGATAGGAGGGATGGGTCTGGGGGGGTCTGTGGAGGGGCGACCAGGAAGGTGGATATCATTTGAAATGTAAACAAATAAAATTATTAATGAAAAGAAGAAAAGGAGAAGGTGGGATGTGGCAGGAAAACAGAGGAAAAGAGAGGAGAGGGCATTTGTGTTCTCAGCCTGCTGTTTAGGGAGACTAGGTTACTCTTGCTGTTGGGGTCAGGACACCGCGGGTCTTGAAGCCTGCTGAGCGTTGCTTTGTGTAACAGGCATCTTCAACATGTGGACTTTGAACGATGAGATCATTCTCTCCCTCTCAGTCCCAAGCTTCTGTGACTCTATGAATGTAGCTACTGTATTTCTTTACATTTCAAGTGTTTCTGAAATTAAAGGAAAAACACGCCACTTTTTCCTGACTCCATCCACAGGATCTATGTGTTTTCCCTCAAAGCATACTTCGGTGGAGTTATGGGCCTTCGTGTGCTCAGGAATTTTTATTTTGGTTTTTTGTTTTTACTTTGCAAAAATCAAAGGAAATATGTCAGCGAAGTTGGAATCAACCATAATTACTTGCTGTATGTATTATTTCACTAAGAAGAGCTTTCACCGAGATTGCATAGTTGTGTCTCTTAGTAACAAACATCATTAGACTGAGTTTGGGGAGTTTCAGGCCTAATTAAACACATATATTTCTTTATACCAGAAAATTCCAGTAGCAAATGCTGTCTGTCTGTTTTTCTCACCAAGTTCAGTCTCTTCTTTATTTAAATATGACATATTTTCAAACATACTGATATAACAAATGTCACCAAAGAAAATATAGACAGACATGTTGGTGTCAGAGTTAAAGTGTTGAAGATTGAAGTTTTCCTGTGTTTTTGTTTGTTTGTTAACACAAGGTCTCACTGTGAGGCCCAGGTTGGGCTTGAAGTCAGGGTAATATTCCTGCCTCAGTACTATGATTATAAGTGTGTGAACCACCATGCCTGGCTCAAAACCATCCATTTGTTTGTTTGTTTTTAAATGACTTCATTCTGAATCACTAGAATTAGGTGTGTGGGGATGTGGCATGCCCACTTGTTTTTGTCTTCATTAGAAAAATTTTTTCTTTATTGGAATAGAGGATTCTGGCTCATGGCTGTTGTGAACAGCATCCTCTTCTAGCCAAGTAACAGAGAGAACCTGAGTCCACAAATTCACCCTAAGTTACAGCTCTTCTATGGTCCTTACTGTGTGATCTTGGGCAAATGATTTAAACTCTCTATGCACAGTTTTCCTAATCTGTAAGCTGGGACTGTCTTGTGCAGTTGTTATAAGGACTGCATGAATTAATCTATCAGAAATATTATAGGGACAAAAATTGACTACTTTACAAGGCTATTGGTAGGTTTAACTGAGTGAATGCATATGAAATACCCAGAACAGTAGCTGGCAAGGGCAAACAAAAAGTGTTCATCATTAAAATGTACAATTTCTGAATATATTAAAATGTCAGTTATTTACTTTTGACTGCTGGCTTTTTGTTTGTTTCTAATGCCCCGAAAGATGTTTCCTTTTTACACAGTAGTGTCATACGTAACTCTTGTCCCCATTAGAATGTCTCAGTGAGCACAGCCATCTTTTTGTCCTCTTGAAATCAGAGATGCTGGGTGGCAAGGAAAGAGGGCGTGGATTGTGAAGTTATTTGCAAAATTAATTTAGGCTGGTACACACAGAGAGAAGGGGAAAGTGAGAGGGCGGGAGGGAGGCAGAAAGAGAAAGATAGTGCGAGAGAGAGAGAGAGAGAGAATTATATAAACCTTGTTTTTGCAAATAAGTTTCTCTTGTGGAAGTGGGTATTTTTAAAAAGAATCACCACTTTTTCTAACCATCTAGGAATGCACCATAGTGTGTTTTAAATGTTTTTCTTTTGTTGCTTTTCCATCCAGGTAGTTGAAGCAAAGTACAGGTTGACTAATAATGCAGATTTGAAATGAAGCCCAACCATCCATTCATTCTGTTAACAGTATATTTAAGCCCCTGCCATGTTGCAGGCAGTCTCTGGAGCTGGGGTTATGGGAATCTCTTAGCTTGACACAGACACAGCCTTGTGGTGCTCACATGCCAACCAGGAGCTGCTTTCTTTCTAGAAGTTAGAATCCCCTTACAACTCTTTGCCCATATATTTCCGAACAATCAGCATGTCATGAGATTATGAACTGTGAGCTTTCTTCTCTATAGATCACTTCACTGAATGACCCTAGTTTAGGAAGAAACTCAGAGACTTTAAGTGGACATTTTTATTTATTTCATTTTCATTAGTTCTTGGAGAACTTTATATATGTTTTGATCATATGCACACCCCCTTTCAACTCTTCCTAGACCCACTCTCATTTTCCTATCCACCCAACTTTGTGTCTTCTTTTTTAAAAATACCCTCTAGTTTGTACTGCTCACATATTGTTGGGTATGGAGCCTTCCACTGGAGTGCAGCCAATTTACCAGAGGCTACATGCTTAGAGAAAATAGAGTCTTTCTCTCCCTGAAGCTATCAATTGCCACTCCTTGGCTAGGGATGAGACTTTGTGCCCATCTCCCCTTCCTTTTTATTTAAAAAGATATTTTAAAGTTTTATATTTAATTATGTGTATATGTGTGTGGGTTTGTGCACATGGGTGTAGTGCCTACAGAGGCCAGAAGAGGGCACTGTATTCCCTGGAACTAGAGTTCCAGCTGATTCACCCTGTGAGAATCCAGGTGCTATGGAAGAGCAGCATGCTCTGTTAGTTGCTGAACCATCTCTGCAGCCCCCAAATTTTCAAATACACACAACATTGAAGAAATTTTCAAGTGAGCACTGTATAGCTAGTACCAAGGTTCTGTGATGATATACGTTTGAGTGCATGTGTGTTTTAAAGTAAAAGTCTCTTGTTCTTAGCTGATTAAAGATCTAATTTGCAATTTTGGAAAATTATCTGAAGGCACACCAAAGGTTAAATTTACATTTATTGTTAAAAAATATGCTTAATATTCTTTTCATTTTGAAGAGGGCAGGATAAAAGGAAATGCAAATTCACAGAAATAAATCGCAGTCCCAGAATTCAATTTAATATTGGACATAGGCAAATGTTTGTATGACAACTTTATGCAAGGATTTGTATAATCAGTCTCAGTGATTTAAGAAGATAAAGTATATGGTAGTTTTTAGAAACTTTTCTCCATGAAATCCAGGAATTAACCCATTAAACATATACAATGATAAAGATTTAGCCTATGTCTTTTTATTGGAGAATTGAGTCCGTTGATATTAAGAGATATTAAAGTAAAGATTTAATGTTGAAGACTTGATACTCATACTGAGCACTGTATTACAATATCCCTGCTGATGACACTGAAATCATATGATCTATCGTTAATACTTTTCTCATGTATCACTTGTTCCTATCTATAACAGACTGGGCCTGTAAGAAGGAGAAGATAGAATTTTCAGGAATGAGAGCTAGAGAGTTTGGGACCAAACTATAAAATATTTATTTATTTACTTACTTACTTAAGACTTGGGCTTCGTCACATATTTAAGCACCACTACATGTCTTAGAAGGACAGTCAAGTCACTGGGTTGCCTCACTTGTGTGTTGGTGGCTTCTGGGAAGGAAGAGATCAGTGATTATGTGCATGGTACACTGGAAGGGAGGGCTGAATGTTGCAAGTGTCCTGGTAGGAGATGCTAAACACAGAAGGACATGAGAAGAAATGTAGGTTTTAAAAGGAGTGATGTGTATGCATGTGCATGTGTGCATGCATACACGCCTCTGTGTGTGAGTGTGTGCACACTCGTGTGTGTGTGTGTGTGTGTGTGTGTGTGTGTGTGTGTGTGCTGAGTACAACAGAAGGGCTCTGCTGGAAAGAGAAAGGAGAAATGGTGGACTGTTGCCACCTAAGCTGGAGAGGTCACAGTTGGTTTCTCTTCCCCATGTATTCCACCTATGACTCGTGTGTGTGTGTGTGTGTGTGTGTGTGTGTGTGTGTGTGTGTGTGTCTTGAAATCAACTGAGGAAGAAGCCTTCCCACTGCCAACTTCTGCAAACACTACAAGTCATAGCATTCTGTTTACCTGGATCCTATGAAGTGAATCAAGAATTTTGGACTTGAGTACTTAGCCAAGCAGAGTTTGGACATCACATGCAGTTACTTTGGGACCTGTTGAGATTGAAGTAAGAACAGGAAAAAAAGTATTCACACCTCTAGGAGTGATTACAGAAATGTTGTAGCCATATTTGCCTGTGAGCTGACACAGAAATAGGATTGCCTTCTAAGGACATCTGTTTCCCTTTTAAGCAGAAACACTGGAAACATTATATTTCTCAATAAATATTTTACAGTAACAGTAAATTTTCTTATTGTCAAAAGTATCAAAGCCATGGTTTTAAATAAGAATTCAGCTGAGAATGAAGCATGCATAAGCCTTGGTGTTGTGGAGACTCCGGGAGACTCATGCTGTCATTGCAGAGGCAGCAGAAGGAGGCTGTGGGGTTTCATGGATGTCATCTCTTCCTTTAACTGCTAGATTTAGTGGAGTTCTTTGCATTTCTTATAGATAAGCTTTACTAAAACTTTTACATATATATGTATACACACACACACACACACACACATATATAAGAAGATATATATATCTTCTTAGAAGGTGTTTGTGGAATCATTATGATGCCGTCTATAGAGTTCAGCCCACTGTGTGGTGTTCGGTATAGGAAGCTGTGAAAGATAGCCATGGCAGAAATGTAGATTACTTAGGGGGTACAGTGTATCTTTATAGCTCCAAACTGCCACATCTCTGCATGAAAGATCCAGAGGAGCAGAGTGTGTAAATCAGCTGCTCTGCACAGTGGGACTACAGTGCACAGTGGGACTACAGGTTGTTCCCTGCCTTATTCATTTCCATTGCCCGTTTTCACCCAAGCTTGGTAGAAAGGCCTCCGTGAGTTAGGTAAAGCTGTACTCTCATGACTCGCCGCTGAGTGCAGCATCCTAAATAACTTGAAACTTTTTCTTCACTTTTACAGGGTGTCCCTGGAGCGAAGGGAGAGCGAGGTGAACGAGTAAGTTGTCTAAGGGAGCTTCTGGCTCTAGGTGGTTGCACATAACCCTTGCCTAAGCCTCAGGAGGAATGGCCATTGCCATCTGTGGTATTCATTGCTGATCCAGGAGTCAGTTTTTCATTTGGAAGCATATTTTACAGGGAAAACATCTGGATGGGTTGGAGGCCAGCAGAAGATTTCTAGTTGTGTAGCTGCTGTCATCCGGCTCCTTGACCTTGGGCTCCTTTCCTTAAGGAATTCCTTAAGCTCATAAAGCAGAGCTAAGATGGAAATAACATAATAGATGTGGAAGACTGTCATAATGGATATGGATGCCTTTATACAAATTCTAGCCAGTGGCACAGGACTCTCATTTTCCTGAGGACATAGTGTTGGCATGAAGGAAGACAGTGATCGGATAGAATCAAAGACCAGGCCTTGAAATGGAAATCTCCTTAATTTTGGTGCCCACTGACTCTCTGTAGAACTTGCGAGGCTTCTAACGTAGTTGTGTTCTTGGCTGTGGCCGAAGCAGCACTAGTCTCGGGTTCAACAGGCTACTTCTGTGACCACTTAGGCAATGTGTTTGAAGCCGACTAGCTATAACATGGCCTTAACAGTTTCCCTATGGGTTGTTATTAGTATTAAATGAACTATCACTTGAGAAGGCATTAAATATGTGTGAGTATGTTTAGATATTGTTAATATTTCTTAGAATCTGGGACCAAAAGTGTTTATTTGAGTGAATAGACATGAATTTAATAAGCAAAGACTTTCAGGAACCTTAAATCCTGGGTGCAAATTGTCTCCTGCATTAACCATAGTGGTTAGCCCTCCCTGTTGCTAGCAGTCTAGAGTCTTGGTGGGAACAATGGGTCAGGTCAGCTATGTCCCAGATGTATGGCTGTGCATATGGCCATGCTGAGGAATGTACTTCCTTTCCACCCAGGGAGACCTGCAGTCTCAAGCCATGGTGAGGGCGGTGGCGCGTCAAGTATGCGAGCAGCTCATTCAGAGTAAGTGCAATGCTGGTCACCCATATCCTGTCTCATTCCTGTCCAAAGGATGCTTCCCTTCCCAGGACTAGAGAGACCAAGGAAGACCCCCTCCAATGCTCTGGATTGTTGTGTACAGATGGCTTTACTAATCCACTCTCTGAACCACCTACCAGCCTAATAGATTGCCCCAGAGCTTTACAATGATGGCACAGGAGCCAGACTCCCATGTCCTCAGTCCAAGAAGCATTGATTTGTTATGTGCATATTTAATTAATTGCTGTGATCTTCCATTTCTCTGTCCACCATCAAATTGATGGGTTCTTTCTCAAATGTTAAACACTTGAAGACTACCAGACCATGTCAGAATCAAGATGACCATGGTGCTTGTTCCTACTGGCTCACAGATTTTAATCACCTTTCCTTTCTTATTCAGTTTATAGCCATTGCCTTTGCTTAGCCCAAGGTCCCTCCTTTGATTCCTTAGGCTGTATGCCAACACACACACACAACACATACACATAGGGTTATTGTGACATCTGATATGACAGTTGGGCATCATTCCCAAAATCATGCCAGAACACACTCTCTGTAACCTTATTTCATTTCTTTATTTTCAAACCTGAACATTTCAGCAGCACTTATTTCAACAACAGATTCCTGTGCTCACCCATTTTGTACACATGCCTACTTATTTTATATATTTTGCCTCAAAAATCTAACCACAAGGTTACTTAGGGCGGGCCCTAATCTTTGCCATGAATATGTTTAGTTCCAGACCATTTGAGGCCAAGTAAAAACAATTCCTCTCAGACACACTCAATTCTATTCAAGTCCTAATGTCCACCCCTCCCCACACTGATAGCAACCTCCTCCTCCAGGGATGAGATTTTCTGAGTAGTTTCCTTATCTCCCTCTGGGTTTTATTTACTTTAACCCAGAGAAGTTTGGGATTCAGGCCAGTAGAACCCAGCAAGTGCCAAGAAGGTCTGTTGGCAAAACTCAGAATTCCACCTGTTCCTTTGGGATAAACCCAGATCCTGCCCTGGGGAGGTACGGATGGAGAGGTGTGGGTTTTCATTCTGTCGGCAATATCAGTGCAGAAGGAGGACAAAGCTACCCTCATCAAACACAGTTGTCTTCCTCTGTGGGCTGTGTCTCTATCCAACTCTGTGGTGCCCACAGTAAGTGTGTGTGTGGATGAGAAAATTTTCAAATTAAACAAAATAATTAGTGACAGAATAAGATCTTTAAAAACAATGTGTTCTATGAGGGAAATTGGACTTCAGTGACTTTTAGAACAGGATATACCCCAAGCTCATATATAAGCTCTGCATTATTTCAGAGGTTTTTTTTTTTTTTTTTTCCAATCTCAAATGGGCAATGCAAATGAGTAGAAGATGGAGCTTGAATGCACTGGGCTGAATCCTCACCAGACTCCCTACATACAGCACGAAGAACGATTCACAGTAGTTGCTGCCTTATTTTGCTATAGAACAAAACCCTTGGATAACATGTGACCATTTAACACATGCTCTAAAAGTTGAGGGCCCAGTACAAAGTTTTCTCCCTTCGATATTCTCAAGACTCTGATGAATGACTTCTAGGAGTGGAGGGGTCAGAAGTGAGACAAAGAATCTGTGCAGTAGAGAGCGCCTGTCTGTCGCAGAGGAAATAGCGGCCGCTGCCACACCTTGGCTACCATCTTCTTAAACAGAGCTCTGCTTTCCCCAGTGCTGCACAAGCTCCTACCCTGAACTGCTTTCTGGGTGTGTGTATCCTTCCATGTAACTTCAGTCAGCTGGGTTTTCCTTCTTAGTTGATCACAGGAATTATGTAAGAAGAAGTAGCTAGGGACAGAGAGAGGGGAGAGTGATGACAGCTGGGGAAGTGATGAACCACAGCTCCTGTCAAAGAAGGAATTGGAGAAGACAGATACCTCACCTGCCCAAACAGGAGGAGGAGATTGCTAATTGACTCAGGAGAGGGTCCCCCCGGACGCTCACAGTTCACTGTTTGAAGAAAGAATGCGTCGGATGTATTTACATGTACTTCCTAAAATATGATTAATGATTTCATTTAGATTTAAGTATTTAGAAGGAAATAAATATATCTGAGGAGATAGCTCAGTGGGTAGAGCGCTGGTCTTCTGTGTGAGGGACTAGGTTCGAACCCCAGCACCACACAGAGCAGGCTTAGTGACACATGCCTGTAATCTTTTTTTTTTTTTTTTTTTTTTTTTTTGTTTGTTTGTTTGTTTGTTTGTTTTTCGAGACAGGGTTTCTCTGTGTAGCCCTGGCTGTCCTGGAACTCACTCTGTGGACCAGGCTGGCCTCAAACTCAGAAATCCACCTGCCTCTGCCTCCCAAGTGCTGGGATTAAAGGCATGCGCCACCACCGCCCGGCACATGCCTGTAATCTTAAGTGAGAACCCTAATCTCAGAAACAACCCCCCAAAGCCACGAAAGAGTGGGTGACCCTACACACCAGAATAAATGCGGATGAATAGTGGTCACCTGTGGGGGAAATGTCATCCTCAAAGATGATGAAAAATAAAACATTACAGTATTAGGGCATTACTTATAATTGTTCAAAAGTGTTCTTCCAAATGTAACTGAGTTAACGGCTTATGAGAGAGCAACAGGATTTTGTTGTTGTTGTTGTTGTTGTTATTATTATTATTATTATTATTATTATTATTATTATTATTATTATTATTATTTAAGCCTAGGACAAGGGCAGCCTGCAGCTGGGACACAGGCAAAGGTTCTTGAAAAACCGTCTTGGCAACCAGAGTTGAGTGGAGACAGGCCTTGTCTGGGGATTTGAGAGCAGGAGGGTGGAGCAGGCTTTGTGGGTTGGAGCAAAGACAAGTAAGTTATGTGGAGGGAAATTGCTGCAGAGAAAAGCAGCAGGGTGAGGGGTCAGGGGTCAGGTAAATGTTAGGATGAGTGTAAAATTTATGACTTCTGTTCAGTGGTGTTTATTGCGACACTGACGCGAACTGTGGAATTCCAAACACATAAGATGTGACTTGATTGTAGCCCAGCCATTAACATCATCCAGGAGAAAAATGCAAAAATGCTAAGTTACACATGA
Source organism: Arvicanthis niloticus (assembly GCF_011762505.2). NCBI lineage: Eukaryota > Metazoa > Chordata > Mammalia > Rodentia > Muridae > Arvicanthis > Arvicanthis niloticus. The sequence goes on from NC_047670.1 coordinate 32,440,094, forward strand.
GCCTATCTCAGAAGGGTGTGCCTTGTTCTCAGTGGACATCTGACAGAGCTGTTGGGAGGTTCAAAGTATGACACTCCAGTTCCCCCTTTAACTATGTGACCATTCATTCGTCTCTTGTTGCTCAGGTCACATGGCCAGGTACACAGCCATCCTCAATCAAATCCCCAGCCAGTCCTCATCTATCCGGACCATCCAGGGCCCTCCTGGGGAGCCCGGGAGACCAGGTTCACCTGGAACCCCTGGAGAACAAGGACCCCCAGGTGCCCCAGGCTTCCCAGGAAATGCAGGAGTTCCGGGGACCCCAGGAGAACGAGGTAAGCAGGGCTACTTATCCCCAGAGAAGGGGACAGTGAATCAGAGTGTGACCGTGGTGCTTAAACAGTGACAGACTCTGAATTAAAGAATAAAATTAACTCTACTCTTTTCACTAAATTTTTTATATGTCTTGAGACTGAGACAACTAAGCAACATACCTTTATATCAGAGTATATGTACTGTGGAGCAGAGTAGGGCCAGAAGCCCTAACTCACTTCTCAGAGGCTTTTGTTTAATTGAGAATTGTCTATATAAGAACACTGTTTCTGTCTTTCTTACATCTCCTTCCCCTCCCTCGTCCCTCCATTATGCCCTCTCAGATTCACAAACTGGTCTACAATTTCACTTCCACCTGTATACAGATACACAGATAATATGCAACTTCCCGAGTCCAGTTACATTGCCCATGTGGACCTCCGTGTAAGGCTGACAACCTAGGATTGCGACACTTGTCACAGGGCTCACAAGTGGAGAAAAAGTGATTTTTCTTCCTCGGCAGCCTTTTACTTCCTGTAGCTCTGCATTTAGGGGTAGGGCCTGGTCAACTTTCTCTAATCCATATCGGTATGTTGGTTGGCGTGGTCTTGTGCATGTTGGTATGTTGGTTGGCGTGGTCTTGTGCAGGCAACTGTACTGTTGAGAGTTGATGGGTGCAGTATCCTGTCATGTCCAGAGGAGACTGTCTTACAATGGTTGTCTCTTAGTCCTTGGGCTTTTCTGTGATATTCTCTGAGCCTTACTTACAGGAGTGTGGTATCATATAAATGAACTTAAAAACAAAAATGACATGATCACTAAATAGGTGCGTTTCTGCTGCTTCATTTTCATACATTTTATTTATTTTTCTACCTTTCAAAGAAATCCTCCTTCTCTTTGTTATACATCTTCTTAGTGTAAGGTTCAGGTTAATCCTCTTCTATGCATATGAACCTCATATTGATCACCCCAGAGCAGAAGTATAGCCACCCCTGAACTTGTGGTACACTTACTACCTCTTATTCCCGGTTTCATGTGCCTTTGACATTAGCTGACAACTCGATTGCTGAGCATGAGAGACTGTATGTTGTGATTGGTAGGGCACAATGCTTTTAACTTCATGTCCTCCATGGCTGTCACAGTGATTATGATCTGGATGTGATTATCACGCAGGGCACAAAATCAGAAAGAAGGGCTTAATGCCCTTCCAGTGCGCCAAAGATCTGGCCATTTTAGGGAAGGCACTTCTGCCAGCAGGGCACTCTTCAAGGGTGTCGAGGCTAGAGAAACTGTGACTCACAGAATATAGAGCTGGCGCTCAGGCCACTCTCAGCAAGACTACAAGTTGTCTTTGCTCTTTATGGAAATCCGTAGTCTGCTCTTGCCGAACTGAGTCTTTTCTATACTCCAAGATTAACCGAGTGATTAGATCAGAGGAAAATCACCCAGGAGTTCTCAAATGGTAGCCTGACAGCCGTTGAGTATATGACTTTCCATGGCATTACTCCGTGTGTGTGTGTGTGTGTGTGTGTGTGTGCCTGCCTGCCTGCCTGCGCACGCATGTGTGCGCACGTGCAATTGAATTGAAATTGAAGTCCTCAGCCATCTGTTCTCCTGGCCCTCAAGTTTTATATAAAAAGAAGCATATGAAGGTACTGAAGCCAAACAAGGCTCAAAGTCAGCCAACGGCAGAACCGGTAATAGGAAACAGAAGGGTTTTGTTTTGTTTTGTTTCCATTGTATCAATTAAAATTATCATGATCACCATGATCATCATAAGACCATCTTAAGAGAACACTATTTCACAATGAGGAAAAGTAAATGTTTTTACTCATCAGTGTAATAACTCTGAAAGCAAGAGTAAAAGAAACATGACTGGCAGATAATCTCCAGCATAGAATTCAAATGAAGCTCTCTCTGCTGAGGCTGAAGACACACAGCTTTCTTCAGTTGGCCAACTTTTTGTCAGAAGTCCCCCATTTGGCTTCTCTGTTGTAGTTTTTCAAGCTTCTAAAAAAAATACTGTACAGTAAATTATATAGAAATATATGTAAGTGAGTGAGGCATGTTGGCCCACAACTTTAATTCCAGTACTTTCAGGCAGAGGCAGGTGAATTGTTGAGCTTGAGGCCAGCCTGGTCTACAAATAGAGTTGCTGGACAGCCAGGGCTACGAACAAAACAAAACTATTAGAAAAATAGCTGAGTACCGTGTGTGTGTGTGTGTGTGTGTGTGTGTGTGTGTGTGTGTGTGTGTGTAGACAAAACAAAAGGGGGAACGGGTAGAAGAAGGAGAGGTTTGGAATGCTGGTGTAGTAGTCATGCAAACATACGAAGCTGGAGAACTGGAACAACATTCTTGCCCTGGTTTCCTCTTTTCTTTTTTTTTTTTTTATTAAAAGGCCAATGGGTGTGTGGGTGTGTGGGTGTGTGGGTGTGTGGGTGTGTGGGTGTGTGGGTGTGTGGGTGTGTGGGTGTGTGGGTGTGTGGGTGTGTGGGTGTGTGGGTGTGTGGGTGTGTGGGTGTGTGGGTGTGATTTAGTTTCATTTATGTTGATGCGCTAAAATATTTTTTCACAGAGTAATTTAGTACTTCCCCAGAGCAAGAACCCCAGAGAAAAGGTTCTTATCTTAACTCACACTTGCAGGTGACAGTCCATCACTGCAGGGATGTCAAAGCAATGGGACATTAAAACAGCTAATCACTCTAATCCACAGTCAAGGTCAGGAAGAAATCAATGCACACACACACACACACACACACACACACACACACACACACACGGTACTCGGCTATTTTTCTACACTCGTATATAGTCAAGAACCCAAATCAGGGCACAGATACAGCCCATTTTCAGACTGAGTCTTTTCACATCACTTAAGGCAGTCAACACAATCTTCCACAGAAATGTCCATAGACCAAACTGCTCTAGACAGTCCTTCATTGAGACTCTGTTCCCAAGGTTGTGTCAAATTCACACACAATCCATCACAGGAGATCTTGGATTTTTATCATCTCAGTTTTAAAAATACTACTTTGACATAGTATCTTTACTTACCTCCTTCCTTCGAGAACTGGCCAAACATTTTTTGCGTGTAGAGAGTAGAAGAAAATGACAGACAGGGCCTTGGTCTAAGCAATGAGGGATGGCTCTCCACAGCTCCCCTTATTAACTCAGGGACGATTTTTGCTCATTCTGGCTGTCTGTCTCTCTGTCTCCTCCTTGACCCTTTGTCTCATTTCATCTCTGACAGTCTGACTCAACTTATGAGGAACAATATTCTGTTGGCTCTCTTCTCAGTTAGATTGTAACATACCAGAGGATCCTCAGAACGGGAGGATTCAGAGAGACCAGCTGGTATTTTCTTCACACAGGCCAGTGCTGACTGACTTCAACAATTGCTGGTACTCACAACTGCAGGGCCTCCATTCTGCCCAGCAGTGTGCGTTTGTTATGTAGCCTGGTTTCTCATCTGCTTTCCCTTACCTTATGATAGTCAAAGAAAACTGTCTGTGGACCAGCATTTCTTTTGCTTGCTTAGTTCCTCCCATTGCAGCCTGCACTGCCCTTGGGTGTGGGCTCTTCTTATCAGGATCAACCTTCACTTTCCTCCTTGCATCCCTCAAATGCTGAGGTCATGTACTGGCTTTTCTGAATTTCCTGGCCTCTCTGGTAACTAACTAGGGTGATCCAAAATAGATTTCCTGGATAATCAATTTATCTGCTCAGTTTCTTACGCCAGTTGTTGAAATGTTCATGTCTACACTGGTATCTTGAATTGAAAACAGACTATAACCAGGTGAGCCGTGAGTTTCTTCATTTATTTGAAATGAGTTATTTATTTGGGATGTGATCTTTTTAATTTACTCAGAAAGAATCAATAAAATGTGTTAACTTCTGACTTCATTGACAATTTCTCTAATTCCTATGATTCTTCAAAAATAGTTGGATCAAAGGCACCACATAACTCAGTATTTTCATTTTTTATTTTCTTAGTTAAAACTGAATTTCATATTTGGTATGTTTCCTACAATAAATCAGCAGAGTTTTATTCAAGCACAGGGATTTTGTGAGGTTTTGTGGCTTCTCCATGTGAGAGATAATACTATTATTTGTGGCTGGAACTTATTCAGCATCAAACACCTCTGCCAATAGTTGTCATGGACCAACGCACACACTATCTCATCCAAAAACTGGGAATGGCTCAGAGAAGAAAGAAGGATGAAATACTACTGCGTTTATAGGCTGGGGGATGACAGATACCTGGAGAGGTGTAGAAAGTAAATGGTTTCAGGATTTAGAGAAAGATGTGATTGTAGACTTTGATAAGAAAGAGTGTTGGTAAATATGGAGCAAATACCCTGTGTTATTGGCCAACACATTATTTATTAAAAATAAAACCCTTATGTGATCAGGATTAGCTCCATTATTTTTATGATGCTGAAGGTCAAATCCAGGACCTTCCATATGCTAAAAAGATGTTTAACCACTGAGTACATTTCAGCCCTGGATTAGCGTGCATGCATGGTGTGTGTGTGTGTGTGTGTGTGTGTGTGTGTGTGTGTGTGTACATTCATATGTGTGCATTCTAGCCCTGATTAGCCCATCCATTCATGTGCACCTGTCTGTGTATCTGTGTGTGTGTGCATACACACACACACACACACACACACACACACACACACACACACGTATGCAGATATGACTGGAGGCCAGATAACAACTGCATTGTTACTCAGGTATTATCCATCCCCTTTCATGAAACATCTTACTCAACTTGCTAAGTAGGTAGTAGGTGACTGATGAGTGAGCTCCAGAGGTCTCTTGTTTTTGCCTCTCTGGTACTGGAATTACAAGCGCACACCATCACTTACTCCTCCTCCTTCCTCTCCTTTTTTTCTTCTATTTCTTCTATTTCTTCTTCTTCTTCTTCTTCTTCTTCTTCTTCTTCTTCTTCTTCTTCTTCTTCTTCTTCTTCTTCTTCTTCTTCTTCTCCTCTTCCTCCTCCTCCTCCTCCTCCTCCTCCTCCTCCTCCTCCTCCTCCTCCTTCTTCTCCTTCTCCTCCTCCTCCTCCTCCTCCTCCTCCTCCTCCTCCTCCTCCTCCTCCTCCTCCTTCTTCTTCTTCTCCTCCTCCTCCTCCTCCTCCTTCTTCTTCTTCTTCTTCTCCTTCTCCTCCTCCTCCTTCTCCTCTTTCTTCTCCTCCTCTTTCTTCTCCTGCTTCTGCTTCTTTTTACTCCTTCTCCTTTATCTTCCCCTTCCCCTCCTCCTCTTCTATCTTTCCTCTTTGTTTTGTTTTTTCTTCTTCTATGAGTTCTGAGAATCCAACTCAGACATTTATGTCTGCAAATCAAACAGTCTACCAACTGAACTATCACTCTAGCCTGTTTTGTTTTTTTGACAAAGTCTCATGTTGCCTATGCTGGCTTTGAACTTGCAATGTAGCTGGGTCTAGTTGTGAACTCCTGACCCTCCTAAGGGCTGAGGTTACAGATGTGCATCACTGTACCCAGAAAAGCTCTATTTTAGGTGATGAAGCTGCAGCAAATACATAATATTAATTGTTCAAATTCACTGAGCAGAACAAGCAGATCAGGACCTGGATCTACATTTCACTGAAAAGATTTTTCATAGAGGTACATACACACTGTACTTCCACATAAACATCAGCGACTGATCAGGGAATGGCCTCAAGAAAACCCAAGTGAAAGTCAGGTGCCATAAGTAAATGACAGTCCATCTGAGAGACCAAGAAATGTCACAGAGGCAGGGATTGCTGCTGCATACTAAGATAACCTATGTCTGTAACACAGGTGATAAACTGTTCGAAAATAGACCCAGATTTGATACTGGGGAGGTTTCTTGTGTTCAGTATTCCTGTGATTTAAAACTTAGCTGTGAGAGCTGCAGATAAATTTGACAGATGGTGTTGGTTATCAATGACAGCATCACACTCTCAGCCAAGACTGTCACAATGGAAAGGATCTTTGGGAAAACTCTTAATGTCCATCTATCCTGTTTTGGTTCTGGAAAATAAATAACCTTCAAGGGACAGATGAGCTTGAGAAAAGAGAGTGTGTCAATGAGTTTGGTTATGATTTGCTGCTTGACAGTCTTCCTGTGATCATTTTTTATTGCCATTGATATTCAGTTGCATGGCACGTGTTATTTATTTCTATTGCTATTAAGAATCAACTGAAATACATTTTGCTTTCTTCTCCCCACTTCACACTTCTTGAGAGGTGAATACAGACAGATAGGGTTCCCTCTTCTCATGCAATGAGATGAAGTCTAATTTGAACTCCCTTTAGAACAAGACCTCTCTCTGTAAGTCTGATGGTATTGTCCTAGTGTATGGGTTAAGATGTTTAACAGTGGATTTTCTTTCTCTTGCCTTTTTCTCTTTTCTTTGCATTTTAATTTTTTTTCTCCAAGGGACTAGTGTTCAGTTAAAAGCTTTGAGCCCACAGTGATGTTTAAAGTGAAAGATGTGATGTCAGCCAGGCTTGTAAGTAAGCAGAGGCTGAGCTTGGCTGGGAAACCAGCTCATGAGAGACAGCTTCCTCACAGGGCGTCTGGTACCAGGATGGCCATAGGGGCTCATTCTCTTAGCTTGGAACTCTCCATGGCAGTCGTTCATAGCATGGCTGTCATTTTTCCCAGAGCCGGTGGTGAACAACAGAAAAACAAAGAGTTCACAATGTCTTTCTGGACTCTTGCATGTCTGTCTCAGAAATGCAAGCTTTTAATTCTGCCATCCTCCATCTGTCAGAACCAGTGTGGGAGTCAGAAAGCACAGTTCATGTTTAAGTGCAGGGAAGTAAGTTCAGTAAGTTAAGTCCATTTTGGAGGGAGACAAAATCACGAGTCATTATTTATTTCATCACGCTCCTAGACTAAACCCAGGCATAATGCTTTTATCCAGTAGCATGGCCGCCTTCTCCCTCCCCACTTCCCGCTTTCCCGTAAGATATAACTTCTGGGACACTGAGAAGTGAAGGGGATAAAAAAGGTCACTCCAGTGTGCCAACTTTCTCCCTTCATTTGTCTGCTTTTTTTTTCTTATAGCCTTTAATATCATTTAATTATAAATGTAGCTTTTTAGAATATGCGGGTTTAAGCACCTCAAGGAAGTATAAGACAGGATAGATAAACATTTTTACAGGCATCATGATCTTTTATAACACTGTTTCTGAAATGCATTGTAACCAAGACAAAACCATTTTCTGAACACATGAAGGTTTAAAAAATAAGGCCATTGTCAAATTGAAATCAGATTAAATTAGGTCTTTACAACCATAACAAAAAGTGTGAAGCAGTGTAAATAAAAACTCTTTTTTTTTTTTGCCATGAAAGCCAATATAATTATTTTTTTACTTAAAAAATAAAAATCTTACCATCTAGACAGCAGTTTCAAACATATATTTAATAAATCAACAGACTGATTCCTCCCTCATGAGTATGTCATATGCACCATTAGCACCCAGGTGGAACAGGCTGTCTTGCATTGGATTTTAATGATTTCACTTTTGTTAATTCTATCTCACCAAGGAGACTCTGCTTTCCTCAAAGAATGTATATTTTATTTCCCCAGGCCACCTGAAATTCAATAGTTCTTTCATAAATCTTAAATGATGCATGGCGTTGATTGCTTGTTGGCTAGCTTCACGGCTTCTATTTCTCAATCATTCTAGCATCATGATGAGATTGGAAGCCCAGGCTGTTGTGTTTATGGTGTGTCTGTGTGGGAGACGGCATGTTAGTAAACCATGACTATAGGTGAACGGCGTGAGTATCACGTCTCAAGTCAACCTTGTTTTTAAAGAGACTTTATTTCATCAGGTAGTGACAGTTGGGGTCGAGGAAGGGAAGGAAAAAAAGGAGGAACGGAGACAGAGAGGAAGGAATTCCTTTTTATAAAACCACACCTTTCTCTTTTCTACATTTCTCAGTGTTTGAACATGATAACTAAGTGCACAGGGCACGTAACAAATCCTACTTCATACGATGAAACTAAAGTTGTTTAGCTCTGATAAACTAGTTCTTGTGGGTTTGTGGATGTGGCATCTCAAAAAGTAAATATATTAATGATGAAATTGGTATGTTCCAAATGCACATCTTAAAAGTGGGCTAAAACATATATAGAAAAGACACATGCATTGGCCTTTCCAATTTCATTTTTTAAAAAGATTTAATATCAGCATTAGATTACTAGGTAAATATGGCAGAGGATCGTGATTTTTCTGAAGTTCTTTGGAAAACTGGGATAACACAGTGAGCCTCCTTATACAAAATGTGGTCATTCAGAAAGAAGACCTGTTGATTTTTAACACATTTTTTTTTATTTAAAAATTTTTATAGACTTATCCCATTTCCCTGATATAATTCTTTTCAACCCCAGGAGTAGATTGGTTCAAAACTTGGATCAGCTTTCCCAGGAACTACAAATAACATGAATTCTTGATAATTTGTGCTGTAGATGATGTCATAGCATTGGAGGAGGGATGTTGATGTTTTGGAGAGGAAAGTGACAGAGTAGCCTTTGCTCTGACACTCTTGGGCACCTGTGGGGTCACAGTGTGAGCAGGAAAAACTCATGAGCAAGAAGCCAGGATTTCTAGTGCTTGACACGACCTGTGTTCCTTTTTGCCACCCAAGTACCCGTAGCTGTGAACAGGCAACCTACAGCTGTACAGTAGACAGGTGAGTGTTGATGACAGGGACCACCGTATCTTTTTTCATGTCTCTCTCCCCACCCTTCCCCCACCACCACCACCACCATCTTAACTTTGGAATTAATCCTCTCCCTGTTAAATTCACTTTCTTAGCAAGGTCTAGAGTGGTTTGTATTTTCCTGGAAGGAACCTGAGTTATAAATAGCCAGCTGCTAACATGACAAAGGCAAGAGGGAGAACCCTTTAGGAAGGCTCATTTACATCTAAAACAACCCCACAGTGTCTATCCTTGGTCACTGTCACACAAAGCATAGAGCCCCTTATGATCTTAAAGCAAACCCATAGAATAGGAGAGCTCAGCAGGATGCATTGAACATTCAGAAAAATGCACCAAATCAGTTGCTCTGCCTTCTTGTAAGCAGTACCAAGTACCCTGTGCCTTTCAGACACTAGAACCCACACCACAAGAAGAACAAGACTACACTTGCATCTCATTGCCAGCATCTCCCTGGCAACTGACAAATAGAACACAGCTGAAGCCTTGCTTCACAGTTTCTGGCTTCTTAGTATAATGCCATTGAAAGCATTCTGCCCAGGCAGAAATCCCAGGAGTTTCTCCAAATGTCTCCACTCAGGAAGAAGTGAATCTGCATGATTCCTGCCTGGAGTGCTTGAGGGTGGCCAAGGGCACAGAAAGGAATAAAATATTCCAAGTTGAAGGCCAATGGGCCAAGGAAAAATAGGAAACAGACAACAAAGGGCCATGTAGTCAGTGAGCGTAAGAATCCTTTCAAACTCAACTCGAGTCTTAGAGCAGAAGGCAAGTGGGCAAGAGGACAGTTGGTACTAAACTTGCAAGCTGATTGCTGAGTGGAAGGTAGAGGGACCACGCAGACCATTTGGCAGGCGGCTGGAAAAGCGCAATCCTAACAAGAACAAACAGGCCACAGGTCCAGCATCAGGGGTAGAGGTGGCGGTACATTGATTGGCTTGCATAGAAGTGCACATCCCAGCCTACTCTGTTTTCCCGTGATCCTGTTAAGCCAGGTAACTTGGCCTCAGTTGTGCATCCCTCTTTCAGGGCTAGTAGTAGAATCAGCCCCATTAGTTCTTGGGAAGCTTGTAAATGAGCTTGCATCCGTAAACCACCTGGCACTGATACCCGGTGAAAGAGTGTATAAGACTACCTGATACAACAGCAGCCTCATTTTTCCTTATCCACGCCTACAGTGGAACTTCACCCAGAAGTTCAACAATCTTTTAAAAAATATTTTATGATATATATGAATTCCTAACACGTACAACCAATTTAAGCTCCCCCCACCCCTGACTAGTTTACAAATGAATGAGACTCAGATTATAGTTATTTTATTTGGCTTTGACAATTACTGGGAGGTCACCCCAATCTACTTTCTAACTGCTGTCTTGGCTACCTCCCCAGCGGTGTACCCCAGATACTTGCTGTTTCTCCCAGCCACCCGTTGATGGTCTGTTTCCTCTCATGGTGGCTTCCTCTCTCCGTATTCTTCCTCCTTCTCCTCCTAATCTCTCCTCACTCCTCCTCCTATCCCCAAACAGGTAACTGACAGCCCACTTACTTCTAATTTTTCCAATAATTAGCTGTAGCCAGTTTTATTTAACTAATAGTTTTAAATAAAAAAATCAAGGTTTGCACAACAAAAGCTTGTACACGTGAGAATTCACTTGTAGGCCTTCCAGTACAAAATTTAGTATCACAATACATAGCAACAGACTACACATCAACCATTAATTACACAGAACAATTTTATTTTTTTGATGCAGTGTCTCTCATACAGCTCAGGCTGCATCAAACTCACTATGTCACTGAGGTTGACCTTGAATTTATGATCCTCTTAACTAGAACCCCAAATTTTAGGATTACAAGGCACATAGGGAACTAGAATGGTAAAAATCAGTTTTGAGGTGGGAGATAAGAGTTAAGCGTCAGCCTCAACTTGACTATTCATCCCTCTGGGATCATGGGTGCTAGTTACAAGCATCTGAGTGTTGATTAGGCCCTAATCAACTTAGTTGCTGTCCATAAGTCCTGGGCTACCTATTCAGTGTGAAACTCTCACTTGGTCTGATATAAAAGAGCTAATTAAGGTTTGGTGACAGCAGTCAAAAGGCTCTTAGTGTGGGGGCAAGATGGACATGAGAGGAGGTAGTTAAATGGTGTCAGAGATAGTAAAGGCTATGGGGAAGCCATGACAGTAGAAAATCCATCCATTCATCCATTAGTTCACTCAACTAACCTTTTTTACTTATGTGCCACATGGAAGACACCAATACAGTGCTGTAAGGAAGCCACAATAAGATGGATAACCCTTGACCTCTTGGACCTGTTGTGACTCTTCTTGTTAGAATTATGACAGAGTTGAGTTGAGACTTCAAGAATGAGGAATTACGCCGGGCGGTGGTGGCGCACGCCTTTAATCCCAGCACTTGGGAGGCAGAGGCAGGTGGATTTCTGAGTTCGAGGCCAGCCTGGTCTATAGAGTGAGTTCCAGGACAGCCAGGGCTACACAGAGAAACCCTGTCTCAAAAAACAAAAACAAAAAAAGAATGAGGAATTACTAGGCATGTTGATGGACACCTTTAATCCCAGCACTTGGGAGGCAAGGGCATGTGTGTCTTTGTGAGTTTGAGACAAGCCTGGTCTTCATAGTGAGTTCCAGGATAGATAGTAGTATATAATGATACCTTGCCTCAAAAAATAAAAAGGCATAAAGAAGGAGGAATAGTTGTGGAGGCAGTTGAGAGGGAGGGGTGTTTCAGGAGGGAATATCTCCTGTACTAAGGACTGCCAGCCTTTTCCTAGAAAGGACACTGGCACCAAGCTTCTGTGACCCCATCTCATTGTTAAGTGGCCTCACCTTCAGTCTTGAAAAAAAAATCCTTTGTTATGGATTGTGACTGCTGTGCTCTATAAGGGGCTCTATGCTTTGTGTGACAGTGACCAAGGATAGACACTGTGGGGTTGTTTTAGATGTAAATGAGCCTTCCTAAAGGGTTCTCCCTCTTGCCTTTGTCATGTTAGCAGCTGGCTATTTATAACTCAGGTTCCTTCCAGGAAAATACAAACCACTCATGCTTTAGGACACTTGATTCTCATGCTTTTTATCTAGGTCTACAAGGCTTACAAAAGCATCTCTCCGTCTAACTTTGGGTCTGAATATAACTTGCTCTTTAATTTCAATACCCATTAACTTATTTATGGAGAGAGGGAGACAGACGGAGAGAGAGAGAGAGAGAGAGAGAGAGAAAGAGAGAGAGAGAGAGGGAGAGAGAGAGAGAGAGAGAGAGAGAGAGAGAGAGAGAGTCAGTCTAGCTCAGTTTGATGGGCTTGCATAATCTCCGTTATGGGAATCATATGTGTACACAGACAAATATTAACACATTAGCCTATACTTAGAGGAGCATGGACTCCACACTAACTTCAAGGACAATAAAGCCCAAATTTCCCTACCAATAAAGCTTTGTATCTTTGCAATCTTTTTTTTTGTTTTTCTGAGACATTTCAATGGGCTGGATATTTTCGTGAGGTTCTCTATTGGTTGCTAACACTTGCATTTTAGATAGCACCAAATGATACTTAACGTTTCTCTAAAGATTTCCAAAATCAAAACAGCCAGATTTGTTACTTTTTAGCCCCTTTGCCTTTTTCTTTCTGATGAATAAGTCAGGAAACTGGGTTGCTGTTGCAGGGACTTTCCTGCAGGTCCCTTCCAGCCAATGTCTTTTGTTGAGAGCAAGTCAGGATGCTCCTGCAGCATAAGGTCATAAGGGGGCTGAGTCACTGGGTAAAGGCTAACGAAGAACAGCTTCGTGTTACTCATCCATGGCTTCTTCTGTTTAACGCCTTCACAATCAGAGGCTCCCCAGAGGGGGTATTTTGTGACTCTGACAGAAGAAAAGTGTCTGTCTCTAAATATGGAGACACAGTTTAGGCTCCAAGCATTGACAAATGGGGGACCTTCACTCCCTAAGAGGAACTAACTCCAGATAGCTTCTAAACTAATATGCAGTAGACTATCTACAGGTGTTTGGATCTGCGGTGTCTCCAGAGGCTCACGGTTTCAGTGTTTGCCTGCCACTTGTTATTTTTAAAGTAGATTTTTAGGTGGTGGCTAGCTAGGGCTTTGGAGGTTACATATCTACCCCTGGTTCCAGCCAGATCACTTTGCTTCGTGGTTCACCACAGTGTGAGCAGAGTCTGCCACATGTTGCTACCACTATGAATTCTGCCATGCCTTTCCAGTGTGAAGGACCTACGGTCCTGAATCTGTGAGCGCTGGCAAACCTTGTCTCCTTTAACATGTTTCCGGTTGGTACTTTGGTCACTGTGACACAAAAGTAACACACTGGCATAGAGTGGTTTTCTGTCTGGCAGCTTGGTCAGCAACTGAACATGAACCAAAGCCTATTGGAGTTAGTTGTGTGCCTTTAAAAGGAGATGACAGATTTGCCTTTCAGAAATCTTTACTACCTGTGAGCTTCTCAAAGGAGAGTCAGATGGCACCTGGATGTGTGCATATTGGGTTTGGGTTGGACTGTGGTGTCTGGAGCAGTAATAGAAGCGCTGTCCTTTATTGGGGGTCGCTCAGCATCACCAAGGTGCGGTAGGAGTGGGTGCTGTGCAGTGCTACAGTAGTTGGCTCATTAGATGATTTCTACCCAGAAAGGAGAGATTTTTTTAATGTCAGAGATACCATGGTATTTGGACCCCAGGAGATAATTACTAGGATTGCAGACTATAGCCAAATTGCATAGCCGTGCAGTATAATTCATTATTTAAAATCTGTTCACCACTAGCTGATCTCCTCCTCAGTCATTATTTCCAGAACAAATACTACACCAACACTTTTCTTTTTTTAAAGCTTATAAGCTAAGATGTCAAAACACTACTTCCAGTTGTCAGAATTCTTGATTCTGACTTCAAAGTTTTCTATAGTGACTATGTATTACGATTATGCTAAGGAAGAGCTATTGTAATTTGAAGTTGTAAATCCTTTGTGATACTACTAACTATCACATTTACTATTCTAAGTGACTGACATTTCCCTCCAGTCTCAGTCCATTAGACGTTACCTCTCAGTAAGTGTTAAAGAGAGATGCTGCTTTGTACGCCCATCTTTACAAGCCTCGTTGCACCTGAACACTGTATAGCAGAGACACTATTATGTGAGCTATGGAACCTGCTTCTAATATAATACTAACCTGTCTTGGATTGAAGCCAGTACAGCTAAAGGTGCTATCACCCATCCAGCAGTCTTACTGTAGAATATTGGATAAGGATGTGTCAGAGTGTATTGACTGCGTTGATTTTTTTTTTTTTACCTGTAGAATTGTATGGTTTATTAAGGATACTGAAAATCAAGACAGGCATGGTAGTGTACACCTTTAACCCCAGCACTCAGGAGGCAGAAGCAAGCAGATCTCTGTGAGTTCATGGCCAGCGTCATCTACAGAGTGAGTTCCAGGCTAGTCAGGGCTACATAGTGAGAACCTGTCTCAAAAAAAAAAAATACTGTAAATTATTTGGAATAAGAGGTCTGCTCAGTGGAAAAGAAACTCAAATAGGATTCGATTTTTATGGGACTGAACCAGCCAAATGAAACACAGGCTTTCCTGAAGCTTCCAAGTTCTTAATGGAAAGTCATGCACTTCAGAACTGTGTTGTTTAATTATAATTCATGCCTCTTGCAGATGTATTACGGGGTGGACCCAAAGGAAAATGTTAGACACGATGTGCACTTGTGATTCTTATTGTGCTACTTGTGGATTGCCAACTGCATACACTGAGTGGTCTGCTGTGCGCAGTGGCAGGCCTGTTCCTGGCAGGCGGAAGCAAATCAGTAGGAAAGAGGGGAAAATATGGCTCCGATGCTGATCCCCTGTAATGTGATTTTGTATAAGTTCACCATGTCAGAGTTTAACCTGAAATCCTATGATACCTGTCATCTTAAACTGTCCTCATAGCGCTCACCAGAAAAGTACCTTTGTAACATATAAAAATGGGAATTCTAAGATTTAATTCTGAAGAGATCTTTTGTGTCCCCCTTTTTTGGAAACAGGTCTAACTGGTGTCAAAGGAGAGAAAGGAAATCCAGGCATTGGAACTCAAGGCCCAAGAGGTCCCCCTGGGCCAGCAGGTAAATCTTTCTACCTAACAGAAATTATAAGACATAAATCTTTATGATCACTTCATAGGTCCAGGGAATCATCACATTCCATCCTTATGTCAGCTGGAATAGCTATATTTCTCATGTGCTTTATTGCAAGGCCAGTGCACTGGTTACAGTCCACCCATTATGTCAGCCTTAAAGGTTACAGCACATTTGGGTTTGTTTTGCTTGGATGAGTTAAACGAGGTTATAGTAATAGATAAATCCCAAGTGCTTGGTGGCACAAGGAAGCGTTACTTCACATTTGCATATATGCATATGTCTGAGATGAACACTCTCCCATATTTAACCACATGATGTCGATCATGAGTTCTGGACCCTCCAAGAAGAAGATGTGGAAGGCCCATCAATCTCAACTTCCTAAATACGGTGATGTCTTACATCCAGTCATACCCCTCTGGCTGGAACTAGTCACACAGCCTCAGCTGAACTGGAAGGGAGGCATGAAATCGAGAGAAACACAAGGGAATTTGAAGAACATTGGTAGTTCCTGCTGTGGTTGTCTTGCCAAATGAGCTTTGTGGAAGCTTGGAGTCTTGAGCACAATATCATGTTTTTCAGATTATTTCCAGATGAGTTGAGTTGTCACCGGAAACATGAGCTTGTGTCCAGTTGTCCCATCCTCCTCTTACCAAGTCAAATGCTTATAGACTTTTCGTTCCAGCGAAACAGTGGTTTTGGATTATGTCTCTAAGCCATAGCCCCAAAGCAATAGGGCCATCTTGATTGTAAATCCTTCCCCTAGCGGTTGTGTGAGGAATTGGTGTCATGGGTGGTTGGTAAGAACTGCCCAGCTGAAGCAGAAGGTGCCTGTAGACTTCACATCACTCCAACAGCAAATGCTACTTGTATCTACACCTCGTTCCAATGCTAGTTGAGTGAGATTTAACTTTTTATGGTTGGAATATTTCATATACACACGTAATTTGTTTTGATCAAAATTCATCTCCCTTCCCTCTCGGATTTATGCTTATCTGCTCCCCCTGAAAACCACTTTTCCCTTCTAATTTCATGTGCTCATTAAAAAGAAAAAAAGGGCTGCCAAGTCCCTAGTGCTTCCTATATGTGCTCAGATGCAGTAACCTTTCAAGGGCCACGTTCCTGAACAAACAAATAAACAAACAAACAAACAAACTGATGTCTCCTCCCACCACAGTCATCAGTTGCCAATCGCTCCTCATTGAGGGGTGGGGCTTCAGGAGCCCCTTCTTCACTCTATGCACTTGAGTGACTTTATTTCTAGTTGAAGAATGCCTTTTAATCTAAGGAAAGCCAGGCCTAAAATTCAACATGCTGGCAAAACAAAAACACTAACCCAACAGATTTCTTGAATTCAAAAACATTTTTTAATCACCCCTTATTTCCATTCATAGTCCTTAATCAATGTAAGATGGCCTAGGGAAATTTAGACTAATGTGCTGGGTCCAATTTTAAACTACATCCAATTTGTCTCTTCCAGGATAACGTTTTTAGACCTTGACTAATTTAATTAGCTAAAATCATAAGCCGGTACTAATTTACACAACAATTTTAGCTTTATGAGACTGTGATTTGAATGTATTCATGGGTGTGCACATGTGTGCTGGCCCTCGTATTGGGTTCATAAGGAGCTGTGTTGGAAAACAAGAGCCTCATTGAGAAAATGAGAGTTTTGACAATGGCCTTCCTCCTTCTCCTTCTCGTTTTAATGCTCAAGAGGACATAGAGAAGAATACATTTTGCTCCTAACTCTGGAGCTGATTACAAGCATTGTCTTTGAGGAGAACATATGATTCTGATACGATCTTTTGCCCAGGGACTCTAGGGAAAACAACACAGTGAATAGAGCAGCTGAGTCCCCTAATTGTTGAGACATAGGAGATTGCTTCTTTTAAAGTTAATTTTCTTCACGGTGGTCTCTAAACTCACTCTATTCTTGTAAATCGCAAACTCTTCACCTTTGGTTACTTCACAGGACCTTCAGGGGAAAGTCGTCCTGGCAGTCCTGGGCCACCTGGCTCTCCTGGACCAAGGGGTCCCCCAGGCCACCTGGGAGTACCTGGACCCCAGGGTCCTTCTGGCCAGCCTGGGTATTGTGACCCCTCCTCGTGTTCTGCCTATGGCGTTGGAGGTAAGTACCAGTCTCTTGAGAGATTTACCCAGTTATACAATGGTTACTACTAACCTGTGTGTGTGGCAGGGATGGGGGGTGGTGTTGGAAATTAAACGGTTAGGGAGGGCAGCAGAGCCTGGACTCCACACTCCCTTACATCATCTTCTGTAGAGTGCAAATTACTGCACTGTCTACTCACATCCCTTAGCAAAAACTTAAATAACACTGCATCCATGTTTTCTTTGCTTCCAAATGTTGATTCCTAGGCTAGGGATATAGCATAGTGGTAGAACATTAGCCAAATGGTGACCCACAGAGACTTGGCCTCCTCGTGGGTCACTTGTCACATATAATTGAACATTTAAATATCCCCCATGTTGTTCCTGTTATGGTGTGGCTGTTACATCCTGTGAAATTTCACTCTCAGTTTTAGCTCTCCCCCATAATAAGCGAGGCCCCCCAAATTCTTCTAGATGACATCTGCCCACCACATGACAAGAAAGGTCTCAAGATAAAAGTTACCACGCTGGTTTTGCTTCATCACTAAGTGATAAGCTAAGATTTTGAGAGATGAAGCATTCCACACATGGCGGAGGTCTGGGGCCTTTCTGAATCATTGAGAGAGAGGTTCAGAGACCATTATAGGTCTGTAAGGAGATTAGTCAACAAATTAGTCATCTTTCCTTTTTAAGAGAATTTTAACCTTGGTTGCTAGAGACTAATTGGTCAAATTTGTTGATATATAAATTGGTCAAAGTTTTGTTGATATGTATTTTTTTCTGTTCATCTTTTTCCTCCCTATCCTCTCAAATCTGTCCCCTGTCCCCTAAGATCTCATCCCGTATAATGATTACCAACACTGAAGTGCTAATCCTAAAATCTCATCCCGTATAATGATTACCAACACTGAAGTGCTAATCCTGCCTTTGGTTGCATTGGCCTGGGGATTTGGCTATGGATACAGAACTGGTTCACCACCACCACTAAGATCCTGTCCCTGACCATGGTCACCTCTATCCTCCCTCACCTGCTTCCCCATCTCAGACTTTCAAGTCCCCTGCCTTCCCCACTCCAGACATGCCGGAGTGATAACATTATGGTGTAACAAAGTAACATAAGTCAACTGTAGTAGAACCTAACTTCCTGGTTAGTCTGAATGGAGGTCTGTGGCTGTCCGCCAAGATTTTACCCCAAACGCCTCCGAACAAAGGCTCTGTAATAGTTAATTAACTGTATGTGTCTCTTTCCTCTTCCACACAATATGATGAATACCTTCCTCCTGGCTCTTTTGCTCCCCTTCCCTCTCTTGACCATCCCCGCTTTCCGAAACTCTCCCCTGGTGATGGACTTGTAACAAGAGATTGGGTTTTTAATTTTATATTTTCTTCTACAATTCTACTGCATTTCAGGGTTTCTTTTGTAAATAAAAACATCCGGTATTTAAGCAATTGGCCACGGTTCCAGTTTTCTAACATCATTTTCTAGTTTGTCTTTCTCTTCCTACTTTTACTAACTAGAAAGCCTCATGGGGAAGTGGCATGGTGGGCTGGACAATGAATGCTTTCTCCTCACATATTGTACCTCTATAGTTTACTGACCAAATCTGTGTCCCTAAGGACCCAGATAGGGGAGATTATCCATTTATGGTTCCTGGGTCCCATCAGCCCCCACCCCCACTTTTCCTCTTTAGTGTCCCATCCAGATCAACCTGAGTTCACACCGGTCCAGGATGAGCAAGAGGCCATGGATCTGTGGAGCACGGGCATCTGATGACCTCAGGAGACATTTGAAGAGCAAGGGCAGGCCCTCTTCTGGAGCTTCACTTAGCAAATGTTGTCACGTGGTTTGTACTCTACTTTGCAGAGGGAGGCAGGGCTGATGTTATGGGGTATATTTCCTCTGTGGATAACATCAATATTACTGTTTTTAAAAATTGTGTTTTTAAACCACCTTTTTCTGTGACATTGTTTCAACTGCACACCAGATAATTTGGTCTTCTTCCAAAGAAGAGTGCTGAGAAGGATAAACCCTGGAGTGTCTGCTCTATTACATCATTTCAAGTTGTAAAATAAGTAAAAGAAGTGTGGTTATATCAGAGGGAATATGGGGCCCTAGCAGCAGAAGAACTAATTTAGAGATTCCCAGTTTATGCCACTGACCCCATACCCATGGCAGTGACCTTGCTGGTAATCGAATAACACCATCACTGAGGAAACTACCTCCTTCTTGTTTGACCTGATCTGTCCAATTCATAGATTACACAGTAACTGGTTTCACGGGTACTCAGAAATAAGACCTAGAATATAGCCTTTCTGGATTCACTAATTAAAACAAAACCATAGAGTCTGTCTTCTGGTAGTTTTGATTCGTATAAAATAATGACTTTCTACTAGTTTTGATGCAGAAGAGACCCATTTTTTTTTTTTTTTTTGACAAATCATTTGTCCAGGAGTGAGTTTCAGGGCTTGCCTCTCCTTGACTACAGGGATTGCTTTGTAAATGCAGATATGTTTTTATTCTTTTTTTTTGTAAGCAAATAAAAACTTAAAACACTATGTGTGGATTCTTTTAATTGAACTTCTGAATGTCACTTTCAGCCTTTGTGGTCTTAGTTGACTGTCGACCTCAAAAGGACCAGCTGTGGTCCTGTAACTAAGTATTTCACCTCTCACTCCTTCATCCCTTTATCCTCAGTGTGGTAGAGACCTGACCAGAACTAATGAGCAGGCAGCACACAAAGAGCCTGGCATCATTTTGATATCGTTTATAACAGTTAATATCATATACCAGGCAGCAAAGGCAACACAAATGTACCAAGTTTGCTCAATAAGAGTGGCTAGCCACAGAACACCTCTTGTAGAAGACATTCCTGTCTTTACTTAGACATTCCTGAAGACCTCTAGAGCAATGGTTCTCACTCTTCCAATTCTGCAACTCTTTAATACAGCTCCTCATGTTGTGGGGACCCTCAGCCATATTATTATTATTTTTTGCTACTTTATAACTGCAATATTGCTACTTTTATGAATCATAATGTAAATACCTGTGTTTGCAGATGGTCTTAGGTGACTCCTTCGAGAGGGCCATTGAACCCCAAAAGGGTCACAGCTCACAGGTTGAGAACCTCTACTCTCAATGGTAAAGAGGAAATTAAGTTGAATCCCATAGACTCTAGACCTTAAACTAGAACTTTTGTTTTTATTCCAAAGGAAAACTCTTAAGTATTAAAAAAGTTGAGTTCTATTATTTTATTATCTATTAGACCATCTGTTCTTACCTAACTCATCTAAGGCATATAGACTCTCCATCTCAATAGTCACCGTTATGTGTCCAAACTGAGAAACCCGAAAGAGGACAATTATGGAGGGAGCACTGTGTCAACTTCCCAGTTACTTAAGCTGGAAGAGTTCTCCTAGGGAACCCTGGTCCAACTAGGATTCCCTGTTCTGTTCTATTTGCTGGTTGGAACTAAGAAAGAATGAAAGCCACATCTTTCTGTGAGCCCTCCCTCCTCAGTTCCCTGTCCATGCCAACAACCATTTTAACAAAGTCGGGAGGCTTCATTTACAACCTAACTTAGGTTCATCTGAGTCAGGAGAAGGCTCAGAAGAAGCAGCGTGTCTGTTGAGTCACATTTTTTTCCCCCTCCACCCATCTTGCAGATCTCATTACTGCCTTTGGTTTCTCTCACTAGAGAGAAGAAATCTTGCTAACAAATGGTTCAGCCAACGTTGTATATGTGGGTGCCTTGGACGACCCAGGCAACTAGCTTTCTGGTGTAATAAGCTAGTGAGCATGTAGCCTGTAATCCTTTAAGTCCCAGCTGAATTTTACCATAGAAAAACAGGACCAGCAAAGAATAGAAATTGCTCAGTAGTGTGAGGAAAATCCACATAGTTAGACCTAGAATCCCCTTGGAGAATTCTTCCAACTTAATTAAACAACTGGGAAGGTGATACATTGCTCTATAACAGTCCTCTGTCAGGTTCCTTTGTCTGGGACATACAATGATGACTAGCAAGATGTATATATGAGTTAGGTACGAACGAATGGTCTGATACTGTGTTACTTTAAAGACTTTCAGGTTTTACAAAAGATGAAGCCGTTAGAGACTCTAATCTATTCACAGTCGTCTTGGCCTGCACACAAACACACACACATAATAACCTGGCTTTGATTTTGGTGACTTAAATATGTTTACTTAAACTGCAGCAAAGTCTCATTTGCTCAGCGTGTGTCATCACTTGGACCCTGCATATCAGCTTTTTATTGAGTGAAATGTTCAGAATAAAAGGTGTAACTCAGATTCTGGATGTGTGTGTTTATAATACACTGCCTGTAATACAAGCTGACTCTCAGGAGCATTTTTACTGACTTGTTTATCTTGGCAGGAATGTACTTCTCTCTTTATAGGTGTACGCCATTTTCTGAAAGTAACAGGCCATCCTATCATGAGGAAAACCTTTTCCTCTCAGACTTCTCATCACATTTGTTAGAAACTCTGTTTCTTTTTTCGAGAACTCCAGGATGATATTGTTCCCTCTTTCTTCTTGGCCTTTTCTTTCTGGCTTCATCTTTCCATGCCTCTAACATTGCTGTTTTAGGTCTGAGGATGAAAACAAGAACAAGAGAGATGTGAACTATGTCACTCTGGAGCTTCCTTTCCTTCCTGATGGAGAAAGACCCAGAATGCATGAGGAGAGCAGTGAAATGAATTCAAACTTATAATTAAGTGCTGTGGAGACAGAAAAATTGCAGGGACAGGAGTGAGGAAGGGAGGGGGAGGGGCAAATGCATCTGATTGGGTGCACATAGAGTACCTCGGGCAAATCAGTGGTGAGATGGAGATAAGCAGAGCCTGGAGGAGAGTGGAAGCCCCAAGTTCAGTCCCCTCTCTCAGGAAGCTGCTTGTCATGTGAGAGGCGTCTCCTTGATAACAGAGTGAATGGAAGAGGGAACAAGATAAGCCTGGAGACCAAAGCATGCACTTAATGACTTAGATTTTAAATCTAATTCCACTAGAGTCAATGAAGACATTGTCAAAAGAGGAACTACACAGTCCAGTGTATTTTAAGTTAATATAAGGCAAATAAAGGCCTATCTTAAGAAAGTTGTATGCATTGTGAAGCTGGGCTAGGCACAAAGAAATTAGTAACTGAACACACAGTGACAGTCCAAATCTAGGTCAGAGATGTTTTTAGCCTACTAACCTGTTTTGTGTGGTGATAAATTTTAATGGCAAAAAAGGGCCAAGTGGGAATTTAGACCGATGAACGGTTTCTTGCTCATTCACTCAGGGCAGCTGCCTGGTATATCTGGATCCAGGATTCTGCTCTGCTTCACTTTAGACATTTCTAGTCTTGACATGCACATGTGCGATTGTCACAGCAGTAGAAAAATGGCATTTAGACTTCTCTCTGAGCTTCTGTCAGAAGCGACACAGGTTTCTATTGATGTGTCTATGGACTTAAGACAATCAGGTGATCTTTTTTTTTTGTTTCAATGACGGGGAGAAGTACAACTGTTTGCCAACAAAGCACAAGAGACCCAGGATGGTTGGCAAAGTGCGCTGAAAGCTGCCACTTCAACTGTAACTTATTTCAACCTCATGGAAACACAAACGCTCGTTCACAAGCATCTTGATTTTCCCAATGAAGATGCAGAAACACAGAAAAACTAATTTACTCACCCAAGACCTACAGGTAGAATTTAAGTCCAAGTATTCTGGGAGAAGATATGTTACCTTTATAACTTGTAGACACTGCTTGTGGATTTGTGGGTTGGTAGTTCTTAAAATGGCAAAAAAAAAAAAAAAAAAAAAAAAAAAAAGTGGAAAAGTGGAAATGGAACTCAGTAATATGACGATTCCAAGACACTGGTGAGTTCCCAAGAATTCCCTTTCAGCTGTCTTGAGTTGAGAATGATGTGTGCCCCCCACTACTTTTTTTTGTTTTGTTTTTTTTTTTTTTTTTTTTTTTTTTTTTTTGTATTTTCAAGGGGTTTCTCTGTGTAGCTCTGGCTGTCTTGGAACTCACTCTGTAGACCAGGCTGGCCTCGAACTCAGAAATCTGCCTGCCTCTGCCTCCCAAGTGCTGGGATTAAAGGTGTGCGCCACCACTGCCCGGCGCCCCCCCCCCCCACTACTTTAAACACACACACACACACACACACACACACACACACACACACACGTACACGCACATGCACACGCATATCACATAGTTAAGGAGGACAGTCAGTGAGTAGACAACCAGTTGAGACTTACCAGTTTGAAATCATTCCATGGGGAAGAACGGATTAGAGGGGATCAGAGCAAACAAGAAAACAGTACTTACACCATTGCAGTGGCCACTGACAGACAGAAGACCATCCAAGCTGTTGGAATCAGTGGCTCACTAATCAACATGTGTAAAGATGGAGAAAGCCGTTCTAGGACAACACAGTACTGCTGTAAACAACAGAGCGAATGAGATAACTTTGTGCACCCGAGGACTAAAGATCTGAAGCAAAGAGATTGGACAGTTCATTTTAGGAGATACGTTTGACTTGTCAGGAGTTAAGTAGGCAAATTGAAGCTTAGGACACAAATCAATACGAAAGAGAAATATCTAAGATTTATCAGCACTAGGACTGAGAGCTGTGTGATGAGATAGAAAAAATGCACGTGACCACTTGGGTAATTTCTCATTTTCTTTTTTGCTGACACAAATCATCGATTATTCATATTCGTTTAAGAATTATATTCAAATGTACTTCTCAACCTATGATTTTGCAATTGCAGCCACAGTCTATAAATGAAATTACAAAGCCAGTCAGTCATGTTCTCTCTTTATTCTGTATCTTTGACATACTATGTCTTCCATTGGGAAGCCCTCTGCCTTACCCTCGGGTTAAGTAGCCTGCATAGACTCATTCTCAACCTCTGCCTAAGGCTCTCTTTCTCATATGTTTTCTGAACCTTCCCTTGGTGTTCACTGCAACAGATTCCCATTTCCTAAGCAACTCTTAATATCTGATTTCATACAGTATACAATCTTTATCATATCTCAGATCATTTGTCAGCTGAAAATGGCTCCATAAATATTTGTGGGATATTTCTCAGAAACATCTCATCCTGGGATTACATTCATTCAGATCCCACCCTAGACTTACAGCAGGAATTTTTTTCTTTAGACATGAGGCAGAAAATATACATGACAATAAATAAGAAAGATCAGCTTGTATAGCAGCTTGCAAATGCAAGTTTATTAGACATTTCAGGATGTGAGGGAAATATTCAAATCTTAAGTTAATCCATTTGTGTGTGCATATGTTTATCTCATCATGCATGTAAATTCCAGTCATCAAATTAAGTAACATCTGCCTTGCACTCAGTCATGTGGCATGCTAGTGAGTAAGAGAACTTGGACTAGATTATGGTAAAATGCTCATGTTACCTAGGGGCAACACAAATTCTGTCAGTGAATAGTTTTAAGCCAAGGAGTAAACTGTCTGACTGGAGTTATTATTTTGGAGCAGTTTGAGGGTTGTATAGGATCGATGGGGGTGAGGAGGAACATTTAGTGAGGAACTCTCATGTTAGCTTAGATTCTGGGCACATTGCTAAAGGTTGATTTCCATATGTCAAAGTAAGCATTCCTATCGTACAAAGTGTTAGAATACAGAAAGTAAGGCACACATTTGAATCTGCACAGAAACAAGAAGAGGCAAAGCAGGGATTTTTAACTGTGACTGATTTATTTCTATAGATTATGAGTCCTTCCCTCTCTAGACTATGCTGCCTCCTACTATGTTTCAGTAATAAAAGAGTTTACACCAGCAGTGTGGCAGTGGGACCATAAGAGGAAATGGCTGTTCTGTGGACAGTCTAAAAAGGATTATGGGTAGAATGTGATGCCTGATGGGATATGTAGTAGAGACACTCAGAAGGCAAACACGGCTTCAGGATTCCAAGATGGAGAATCTGGGTGAATGTCAATTTCAGAAAGAGACAGACACGTGAGGAAGGAAAGGAACCTGTTTAAACACAATGTTATCCCTGACGTTCTTGATCTTTGAGGAGAAGGCACGTGATTATTAGTGGGAGAGATGGGTTGGCTGGATGGGATGATTCAATAGGCTCTCACAGCCAGTCTGGGTTGAATCTCTTGGGCCTGTCCTCACCAAGAAGTGACAATTGAATGAAGAGTGGCGGTTTCCAAGGTATAACCAAAATATTTGATTTCAGAAAGCACAGCTGTTGATTATTCATATCTGCTGATTCATGGCTGTTGATTGGTGTGGTACTGGGAACAATATGGGAAGGAAGGGCTTAACTCAGTTTAGAGAACTGCTATCCTTTTAGGACATCCTGAGCAAATAATAAGTACACAAACATAATGGTTTTCATTATCTAATTATTAATTAGAGATATATTAATTTCAAATTCTTTTCACCCATCCATATTGAAAAACTGAGATTTAAAAAAACTGCTAAGTGTTCAGCTTGCTTACTGCCTGAGTGGTTATGATTTTTGTGAGTTTGGGACCATGAGGGAAATGCTTCTTTTAAAAAATGCTTTATGTGTTATATTTAGTTAGTTCTGTATTGTTTGAAAAATGTTTTGTAACAGGTTTGTGCTCTCAGAACCTTAAGGCATTATTAGAAAAAAAACATCACAAAAGATTTCATAATATAATCCAACTTCACAAAATAATGTATTCTTTTAATATTCTTATTATAATAGGAACTGGGGGGGGGAGAAAAAATATGACCCACTGATATTTAGAAAGATGTTGGAAAGCAATATCTTTAAACACAGAAAGGGGCAGCAGGCTCAGTACTCTCTCAGGACTGGCAGTGCTTGTGAATATACTGATGGCTTGATCTTTCTTTGTATTTTATTGTGTAATAAAAAGCATATGGTAGTATGAATCACTGTGTTTTTCTGTTCTTATTAATTTCTTTTTTCTTGTTGATTAAAAAATATTCATGACCAATATAGTAAAAGTGCATGTTATTCACCTAATGAAAAAGAAGTTTTATAATGAAATATACACAATAAAAAATATTTTAAGGTCAATAATGAGCACCGAATGTTTTTTTTTTAAATACAAACAACAAGTAAGGCAGAAACAGAAGTATAAACAATAAACATATTTGCCTTCAGTTCTCAGCAGTCAACTGGCCTCAATTCCGTGAATCTTAATAAGATTTTATCTTAATATTGATATCCCAAACATCATCAACCAACATGGCTTTCACTCTTTAAAAAAAATGGCTGGTATTTGAATGTGTGTAGTCAAGAAAATTGGGTTCTCAAATGTCCACACTTTTTTTTCTTCTTTTTCTCATACATACTTCTCTATCCTGCCTAAGAACTGGGAAGTTTGGAGGCAGACAACATTGAACTTCACACACAAAGTTACTTTTACAAACACTCCACTTACCAGACTTGGGAAGGACAAGTAGAAGCCCCACTACAGAACCTCCCCATCACTGTGTGCCTATGGTATTCCTGAAGGGCCACCCTAGGGTCTATGTCTGGTCCACTCAAGTCTATGTTGTCTCTAAAGTAGACAGATTCAACTTTGGAGACTAGGCGCCATAGTGAAGCTCAAAAGCTGGGTGCAGTTCAGATGGTTGGCATGAAGTAACAATGCTATTCTCCAGCTTTGGGGAAGTTTGTTCTTCTGAAACAGCTGCCATCCACATCTGGGAGTGGTTTCAGAGGGAACCACATGTATACCTGCTAATGTCGGTTTTCAAGGCTGGAGAGGGAGACCGGTTGATGATTCACTGGGTCATCCATTCCCCTAGCACATGGCTGTGTGGAAACAGGCCAGGTGGGGCCTTTGGCTGTCATCTTTCCAGATATCTGAAAAAGGGTATTGCTGATAGAAAGGCTGCAGTTTGTACATT
The DNA here is from genome assembly GCF_011762505.2 of Arvicanthis niloticus. Taxonomy (NCBI): domain Eukaryota; kingdom Metazoa; phylum Chordata; class Mammalia; order Rodentia; family Muridae; genus Arvicanthis; species Arvicanthis niloticus. The sequence continues at coordinate 32,467,258 of NC_047670.1, forward strand.
TATGATATTTCTATGATGGCAGAGTGAAACCAGGGCCTCTCATACTCCAGATCAATGAGGCCTAGCTACCCCGGAGCTCCACTGCCAGCTCTGTATTTACACTGTGCTACCCAGACAGGCACTGACTGCAGCTAACACAGACAAGCTTGGAGAGCATCATCACCTGTTCTGTTCTCCTTGAAACATGCCAGCTTCACAGCTGCTGGCCTTGCATTCTTTCCTCAACTCGTTAGAGCTGGAGTTCCCATCACCCTAATTTAGCACGTGTTAAGTGTAATATCCCCATGTCTAGGCAGTAAACCAATGCCTATTGGCTCCATGTCTGAGACTGGCTGGACCCAGCTACCTTTATTTTCTCTAATTTTAAGATACAAATAGGTGGTTGTTTTTTAGACTGCTTCTGTATAGCTACAAGACATGTTATTACAAATAAAGTGGTTTCTAAATGAAGATAGTTAAAAAGTGTCGCATGGTTGCCACCTGTTACTTTCCCATTTGCAATGCATACAGAGAACATCAAGAGCACACAGAAGGGTAGAATCACAGGTAGAAGGTTGGTGCTCCCGAATGATTTTTACTATCAACCAGAGTGAGTTTAAGTTGGTCCAAACACAGCTAATACTCCACACCAAAGAGGAACTTGTTCATGGATCCTTAAAGGCCCTGCTAACTAGGCCCAGATACCTGTTCACAACAATGGAGAGAAAGTAAACATGTATTGCTTTAAGGTGCTAAGCTCATGGCGACTTGTTATCAGAAACATGACTTACAATGTTGAATGTGGTAGATGCTGGATGTAGGATCAATTTAATTAGTCCTCCAAATTTCTGACACATGAAAATGATGAACAGGAGACTCAAATGGGGATGAAGGTTGAGTGTCTTATATTACACCTTATTTGAAATGCTAGGAAATCTCCATTAGAAAAGTCTAGTGGAAGGCTGGAGAGATGGCTTGGTGGTTAAGAGCACTGACTGCTCTTCCAGAGGTCTTAAGTTCAATTCCCAGCAACCACAAGGTGGCTTATAACCATCTATAATGGATCTGATGCCCTCTTCTGGTGTGTCTGAAGACAGCTATAGTATATTTACATACATAAAATAAATCTTTAAAAGACTGGGAGGAGAGCCCCTTGGTCCTGTGGAGGCTCCCAGGGTAGGGGAATACTAGGATGCTGAGGCAGAAGTAGGTAGGTGGGTGGGGAAGCATAGAGGTAGGGGGAGTAGGGAGAGGATAGGGGGTTTGTGGAGGGGAACTGGTAAGAGAGATAACATTTGAAATGTAAATAAACAAAATAACCAATAAAAAAAAGGAAAAAAGAAGAGAAAAGTCTTATAGAGAAACAAGCCTGTATCTCAGGAGAATGATTTGTTCAGATCTGAAGGTAAAGACTTCACTATACAACAAGAACTAATAGTACATATATGTAGAGGTGACTGACCAAGGAGAGTTCATGTAGGAGCGGTGCAGAATCTGAGGGATCACGGCATTTAAGGGACAAGAAGAGTAGAGAAGCTTCTGACGGGTACCAAGAAGTCCCCATCAGCAAAATAAGCAATGGTTCTCAACCCACCATGTAACAGATTGACTCACGAACGTGTGCGCACTGTGACATTAGGAACTGGGAATCTCCAAAACAGCTTATGAGCTAGGCTTGACCTGTCATGAACACACATTCAAAACGGAAGGGAACAATTTTAGTTTTCTAGCATTTTAAAAGGTGCTATAAAATGAGTCCTCATCACTTTCTCTTATAACATCTGAGGCAGGCAGGGCCTCAGAGATACATCCACAGCGTGATTTCTGTTCCATCCAATGTTTCCCACCCTCAATTTTCTTTCATACTAATTCAAATAATATACTATAGATTCTTTCAATAGAGGTCTCATGATAATTCATCGCACAAATAGGTTATTCCAGCAGTGATGGATCTGGGTCACAGAACTGCTGTTAATATTTGTGAACTTATAATTCACAGTGGTGCTTACTTAAAACTTTGGATTTCTGTTTTCAAGTCAGTAGTCCTATATGCTTTGGGAACTGTCTTTGAGGGCAGAAAGTTTTTTACCTTCTGTTCTTTGTAGCTCTCATAGAAGAATGTGTACATGGGAGATGTGTAGACAATACTTTTGCTGAGTTCATTTTGTTAGGATGGGGCAGTGTTGATAGACTTGTATTGGCATACTGCACACACACACACACACACACACACACACACACACACACACACCACATCCTAATTGAGTTGCACTGTATAGTCCATCCCTACATGATGCCAACACTAAGCTGATAATATAGGCCACTTTTGGGTAAGGGGATGAGGCTGCTGCTGCCTTTGGCATCTGGCTGCACCTGCTGCTGCCCAGTTGCCTCTAGGATTAGGAGCCAGCACCACTTCAAAATCAGGCACAGCACACCGTGTGCAAGGCTATATGTGAGGAGATCCTGTTGATACACCTTGCCCGGGCCCCTGTTAATAGGGCCCGATCAAACTGTTTCCTTCTCTTCCTTATTTCCTCTTACTAGTATACTGTGGAAGGGAGATCTAGGGTAGCCTTGGATACTAAGAGGATGAAGGTAGATTGATGTGGAGACAGTCATCTTATCTTTCCCATTCCCTAACCTGTCAGAAGTTTTACTATCACATACAACCCAGTCTCTCCTCCCACTACCTCTGCTGCTACCTTGGCACAAGATGGCTTCCCATCACTTCTGACTAGTCTCTCTGCTTCTGTTCTTGCTTTTCTCTAGTCAATTATTGATCCTTCAGTTATTATAGTCTTTCCAAGGTAAGTCCTCGATTGTCCTTTCAAAGCCTTAAAGTTCTTACATGGCTTTACAACACTCCTTATCTCAACTCTATGGTTACTACTTGTCCCATGGCTGACCATTATAACCTCTGTTCTGCAAGTAGTTCTCTGAAGATGCTGGATATGCTCCCACCTTAGGGTGCTTGCACTAGCCACTCCTGTATGCCTCCAATTCTCTTTTCCAAGATAATGGTCCTCCTTGAAGCTTTTGCTTAAACGTTTTCCTGCACTGTAATATTCCTTTCTTGTGACATTCCAGATGCCTCTTAGCTCTCTTGTCATTTCATTTTGGGTAAATTAAAGCATGCAGCCCTCCCTTCCATGAGAAGACTTCCCAAGCCCGTGACTTTATTCACACCAGCCCGCGTCTGCTAGTACACAGAACACAGCAGTTTGACAAGCTCGCCCATTGAGACTTCCGCATGTGCCTTCCTGCTTTTCCCTGAGACTGACCCAAGAATAACCAGGGACACGTGAACAAGACTTGGACTTAAGCTAAATGGTATAATAGCGCTCCACTGAGCCCAGTCACAGTTAGCAGAACTCCTTTTGTCTCTCATGCATACATGAAAAAACATTGTTTGGGGTGTAAGATTTTGTAGGATTACTGTGTTAACAGCTGAGGGACCTCACATGAAGTCTGTGTATATACTACTAGTAACTATGTATAACTTAGGTTTAACTTCCATATTATTATTTTATTTTACCTGCCTTCCCCTCCCATTGGAGTGGGGCTCCATAGCAGCGGTGGGGAGGGGGAGGGGCTGCTTCACTTACATAGACATCTCAGGCTCACTTTCCAGACTGCTCTGGGTGCTGACTGTTGGGACACAAATGTAGTCTGGATGGCTGAGAGCAAAGGTAGCACAGTACAGACTGGCATGTGGACTTGCTTATTCAGCACTCGCAGAGTTTAGACCTCTAGGTCAGCTTTGTGAAGAATACACGCATTCACATTTCTGCATGATTTCCTGGCTCTGCCTCCACCCCATGTGGCTAACAGTGCACTAATGGGAAAAGTCGCCGGTAATATTCCTTTAACAAGTTAACCAAATATTTTATTTGGATTATGTGGAATTCCCTCTAAAGAGCTGGACTCCTTTCAGTTCTGTGACTGCGGCAGAAGGCAAATGGCATCACAGTTTCAAAGCACCCACTTGCATGGATTTAATGCAGTCTGAGGTGCTGGAACACAGGTCCAGGGGCCTGTGAAGCACAAGTGTCCCCCACCATTCAACCCTCTTCTCAAAGCCACTGTCTGTGAGGGTTTAATAGGTATTAACTTTGGAATCGAAGCCTGAAGGTAGCAAAAGCAATTAACTCTAGAACTGCAGGTTTGTCTGAAATCAAAGAGTTCCTTGTCATCCAAATAGCCTGGTTACAGATTCTTGTCTCTTCAGGGGCCCTATTAATGCTTCCTTCATGTAAAAAACATCCACCGAAGCTTGCTGGCCGTTAGCCTAGGAAAAACTGGCCCTGAGCTGCAGCTGACCATCTGTTTTACTGGTGCCCATCTGAGATTCACATTCTTCCAAGGTGAAGCTCCAAACGGCAGCAAGAAAGGCTGCAAAACTACTCGGCCCTCTCTGTCCAGATGTCTTGGGCAGAGTAGAGAAATGCTATCTCTCTGCAGGCGCTCATACTTAGGTTGACATGAAGCCTTAATGTCTGTCTTGGAAAACCGACACTTTCTTAAACAGGGTTCTATCCAATTCAGACTCCACCCTGCCAGCCTGCCTGCAAATCCCTCTGGGTCTTCTAAGCTCTGCAGGCCTTCATCTCACTACCTGTCTCACAAGGGGGTTTTAGCCAGATTTCTGGCACTCAGCCTTGCTCCTGCCTCAATGTGGAACTAACCCCTCTTCTTAGGGGAAGGGGGCTAAACAACACAGTCAACTGCAGCATAGAGAGAAAGGCACAAGCAGAGTGTGGAGCCCAGCTCTAGTGTGGAAGGGCAGTGACGCAGGGCACAAAGTACTGCACGGATCTCTTTTGTTGTAAGGCTAGTTCATCTGGTACGTCTTACAAAACAAACAACAAACAAACAAAAATCTCTCCTGTCCAATCTTTAAAGATGGCAGCATTACTTTAGGACTAGCCTCATGTAGGCCGCCATGTGGTACAGTTCAGAGACAGACAAAGGTTACATAGTGCACTGGCTGGTTCTGTGTGTCAACTTCACACAGTTACTTATCAGAGAGGAAGGAGCATCAGTTGAGAAAACACCTCCATGAGATCTAGCTGAAAGGCATTTTCTCAGTGATGGAGGCAGGGTTCAGCCCACTGTGGGTGGTGCCATCTCTGGGCTAGTGATGCTAGGTTCTGTAAGAGAGGCTGGGCAAGCCATAAGCAGCATCCCTCAATGGCCTCTGCATCAATGAAACCTACACAGTAAAACCTTTGCTGGTTAGATACCCACTACCTTAACAGTAGAGATGATATTATAAAGAGAATTTCTCTTGAAACATTCCGATCAAATTAAATAATGATCATAGAACTCATTTTAATGGATAAATATTTAAATCTATTTAATAAATTGACAATTAACTAAAGCTTTGGCTTTTTCCTAAGATTTGACCCACTTTGGAAAACATCTTTTATCTCTTTTGTCTAGTCATCATTTTATACAATAACTGATTTTTTCCCCCAAATAGATCCTAGATCAGAACTAATGGGAATATTATGCTTTATCTGCTTATAAAAATAAGTACTTGGCATTCCATAAAAATATAAAATAGGGACTTGGCATCCAAAAAGTAATTGAAAAGTGTATGGCCCACCTCCATTAAAGGAAGATACACTAGTATAAATGTCTTTTAATATGATAACTAAAAACTCAGGATTAGGTAGAATTAGATAGTCTTCCTTGAAGGATGAGGAAAACCAGATGGTTTCATCAACTGAAAGTAGAAAAGGACTTGGCATGAAAGCTGACTGGAGAAAAAGCGCTCTATCCAGGTACCTTGGACCACTCCCATTCTTTTTTTATTCTTTTTTTGGGTTTTTCGAGACAGGGTTTCTCTGTGTAGTCCTGGCTGTCCTGGAACTCACTTTGTAGACCAGGCTGGCCTCGAACTCAGAAATCAGCCTGCTTCTGCCTCCCAAGTGCTGGGATTACAGGCGTGCACCACCACCACCTGGTGACCACTCCCATTCTACAGAAGTAGAGGGGAACTTTCCACTCACCTTTCTCACATCAAACCCGTGTCAGCCTCAAACACATCAAAGGACTCTGAACACAGATGACAATCAGCCCCAGTATCTGCTGACCACCTGAGTAAGGAGCGCCACATTTCCTGCACTGCTCCTTAAGTCCCTTCAACGTTAGGTATTTAAACAATATTTAGGATATTTGGTATTTTGCTTGGTATATTCTTGAGTGATAATAATATTAATCTTGGGGATATTACATTCTTTCCACTCTCGTTTTTGCTGTGGCTGCCAGAAAGCCACTGCCCTAACATGGAAACTTCCGTTAGATAAATTCTTCCTATTTCCTTCTTGGAGCACTTTTGCTAAATTACACAGTGATTGTAAAACTCATGTTAATGAACACATACTTAAATCTACTTGTAAAATTTGGCCTTTTATTGCAGAATTTTTCTTTTGCCTCCAACTGTCAACCCTCCGGATTGAGGATTAATAAATAAGTGGAACTATGAAAAACGATTGTTTAAAATGACTAAAGCCTTTGGCTCTCTCATCTAAAGACATCCCATTAGTTCTAATGTAGGATCTATTTGAGGAAAAAATTCAATTATCACTTTATAAAACGATGGCGAGGCAAAGAGCTGCCGGAGTTCTTTCTGCTAAACAAAAGCTTTATTACACACTCTTACAGAATCATACAAATGATTACTAAATTCAGAATTGGCTTCCACAGTGAGAGCCTGGGCAACGAACTGCTAAATGAATGAAAGCTAAAACAGGTGATGGTATCAACGAGAAGACATCACCTCAGACTTCTGTCAGCCTGGATGGAAAGGACTCTTATAGGACTTTCTAATGACCTCCTGCACTAGAATCTTCAGAAGGAAAACCCTCGGGTTCATAAAAATGCTATGTCAGATTTGAGCCGGCTCTGTGAAAACATATCCATTCTCAGGCTTCATAACTGGCTAACGCTTCAACTACAACCTTCAACTACACTAGCAACTAAGGACCCAGGTGACTGAACCCATACCCTTCTGACCACATTTCTTCTGTCACTTATAACATTTCTTAAGTCCTTTTATAGTTTGTCTGAGACTTTTGGTGTTTGCCATGATACATTTTTCTTTTCTTTTGTTTTCTTTATTTTGAGACAGGGTTTCTCTGTGTAGCCCTGGCTGTCCTGGAACTTACTCTGTAGACCAGGCTGGCCTTGAACTCAGAAATCCGACTGCCTCTACCTCCCAAGTGAGGGGACTAAAGCCATGCGCCACCACTGCCTGCTGCACATTTTTCTAAATGACTGAAATAATGCTGATCCTGATCTCAACAAAACTACAAATGAGATATTATATCCTCTCACTAATCAGTCATGGCTGACTACTTCCTCAGCAGGAAGACCTCAGGTATGTGTGAATACAAATGTTCTGTCACATGTAGTATGAAGAAAAAAATGCAGGCCCAAAGGATGTGGCTGAGAACAGTATCATGGGTGTCTCCCTCACTGCCTTCAACAACCGTTTTCTCCCCCCAAAGACTGCCTTTCTACACTTAGCCTTGTCTTTATCAGACACTAGCAACCAGCCCTCCCAGCACCATGGGACATGAAACATCATTGGCTTCTGCATGTGCAGAATTTGATGCCTGGCCAACAGGGGAACTGCAGAAAAAGCTACACCTATGTTGAAGATTTTGTAAGACTGACTGATCTAACAGGGCATCAACAAACCAAAATTTCACCTGTGCGTGGCTTGGTGAACTGACAGCTCATCAGAGTCACTCACGAGAGCAAAAGTGAGTCAAAAGAGCCACTCACCAAAAAGTTCAAATCCAGCATGGCTGACACTTCCTGACAGGTGCATCAGAGGCGTCTCATCCAAAGTTAACCTCCACCTCCTACTTCCTCTAACATCTTAGACCATAAAGAATGGAACTGGCTGTTTAGGACACAGAAAAAGATGGCAGCAGCATGTCCGTGCTGAGTCAGCACAATGAGTTCTACAGAATGGGGGATAAGACACAACAGGTAAGGAAAGGAATATGGAGGATGGGCCTTGTTCATGGGTATAAGAACTTCTTTCTCACCTTCTGTGAGAAAATACACAAATATGGGGATTTTTGGCTACTTACAACTGCATGTTATAGAGGGGCTATGTTTTCAGTAAGAAACATTGAATAGATAACCAAATAAGCATTTTATTAACATTTATAGCATTTAAAGCAGGTTACACTTCTGTAAAATAGTATATCCTTCTGCACTTTCCTGCTGAGGCCTGGCCTTCTTGAGTGTTCTCCACAGTGAGCTCACATGTTTTCTCTCTGCCCTGGGTCATGGGAATACTTCCTGAAGCATTCAGTCTCTTGCTGTAATTTTTTACCATTTCCATTCTCCTACATCCGAAAATCATCAGGTCTGAAAGATAAAAAAAGAAAATGTGTATTTCTTCATGAACCAGTATTTCATTTTCTCCTGGATAAAGATTTTCCACTTTAAAATGCAAGTAATTGTTCACTTAAGGGTAACACTTCTAAAATACACTCAAACCAAAGTATTACAAAACAGAAATGACAATTTCAAAGTACCACAGTTTCTCTGTGTCTAAATATTTAGTAACTTAAAGCCTTCAGTTTCTCAGGCTGGTGGGATAGCTCACTGGGAAGAGCTGCTAGTGTGAAGGCCTGATGACCTGAGATCAACCCTGACCCCACACCAGGGCAAGAGAAAACTGACTCCCACATGTTGTTATCAGACCTCCAGATTCATATTTATGTGCTTTAGAAAAAACCCAAGAAAACAAAAATTCCTTAGAAAACTAAATTCCTAAGATTTTTCTCTTTAAAATAGATTTCTTTTTATGTTAACAAGTGGTGCTGATCTGTTCATACCCAGAACAGCTGCACTGCACATCCCCATGTCTATGGTTTAGGCCAGTGCTAGACTGGTTGAAACAGGAAGGGAACTCAAGTTCACTAATAGCTCCTGACTATGAGGAACAGCAACTTAAGTCTTGTGGGAAACGCCACATGACCAGGCTGGCTAGCATCATTACAGAAAACCCTGGTGCTGCCTACCCAGACCCCTGCTCCTTATAGGATTAGAGGAGGTAAAACCTTTCTTCACTACCTTCAACTTTATGAGCTAATGCACATTTTATAAGGACACGGACAAAACTCTTGTTTTAATATTATCTACAATAAAGTTGACAATACACACATTATTAGGGTGAATGGCTTTCACGCCAGAGGGCACGCTCTAAGAGTAGAGCCCCATTCCCTTCACCAGCTATAGCCTGGACACGGTGCTCCCTCGGTGTTTCCTGTGCTACTGTACCCAGCACCTGGAGCCACTTGCTTTCATAGCGTCATGTGTATTACTCATTAAATGCTCTAAACCTGATCCCACTCAGGGGGAAGACAGTGTGAAAGCCACTCATGGTTGTCCTCATACCTTCTCAGCCCCACCCTCTCTGGCCCTCTCCTGACAGGCACATTTGTAAATGCATACACTGTAGCATGTATTACACAGGGAATGTGGGGTTTCACGCTCAAGCACCACTGATGCTAAGACTTTCCGCTCAGTTTCTCTACAAAGGTGACTTTTGTTTAAAATAAAGCATCATTGAGTTAACAAGTGAGAGAGTAGAAGGCAAAGCAGTTCAAGATAAATGTTCACCGATGCAGTCTTTCCAGACAAAAGCTCTCTGACAGAACTATGTAAAACTCAAAACTAGAGAAGTTAAAACGACCCAATTTTCATTGTTAGCCCACACAGTAAAATATTTCCATTTCAATGAGAGTACCACACAGGATATGATTGTTGGAATTGTGTAATATGCTGGCCAAACCGCAACAATTATGGAAATAATTACTGATATGATAGTGTTAAAATAATTGTCCACTTGAAAGCTATGATTTCAGGCAATGGATGTGTAAAAAGGAAGGATGGTCCTGCTGTTCCCTCCCCCCCCTCTTTCTAAATTTCTTCTCACAAATAAAAAGATATTCTAAGTATAATCCCCACAATCACCACGTGCTCAGTCAAGCCTATACTGACATCATATTGTGTAGAGTATAAAAAATAACTTTACAGCATTTTCTTCAAAAGTTCTGCAGTGTAAAGCAAGCTAACATGGTAAATTTACCCATTAATGAAAGAGGTCAGATGAACAGCCAATTGGGAATGGCTTGACTTTAATAGTTGTGATTTTGTTATTGATAGCTTTCATCTCTTATATCCTACCATTATTTTAAAAAATGACTACTCAGTAGCTAGGCAAAATGGAGTTAGCATATGCTGAGAGTATGACTTAAAGAACAGAAAACCTCTGTAAGCACTAAAACAATTTAAATAAAATTCCAAGAGTAGTAGTTTTGAGTAAAATAAAATCAAACTTATTCTCACCAGCTGGCTTAATATTTAGGCTGTTACTGCTGCAGTTCAAAAGCGTTAGTCTCTGAGAGAAAAGTTTATACATTTCCCTATTACCAAAAGCCAAAAAAATCCCATATGAGTTTTATTTTTATTAACATACACATATACACTCTCTCTATTTCTCTCTCTCTCTCTCTCTCTCTCACATACACACACACACACACACACACACACACACACACCCCAAAGGAACAACTTCCCAGCATGCAGAGTATCTTCACTTTGGTGTGGTCTAGGCACACCTGTTTCCACTGTGTCTGCAGAGTCACCATCAGATCAATCCTGAATCATTTCTAATGATCATATTCCAAAGGGAGACTATATTCTTGAATCATCTATTTTTGGTGAAATAAAAGCTATTTCAAGTAAATTCTTCCTCCAAAAGGAGAGCTTTTCTTCTCATGAAGGAGAATTCAATAGAAATTGTACTCCCCCCTCCACCCCCCCATGAGCAGGACTGAGAGACCTTGGTTGCCACAGCAAGGTCAAGTGACAGGATCTAGGTGGAGTTACCCACCTCGGCTGCCCGGAACACAGCAGAACTGCCCCTGGGCTTGCCTTGAGATATCTCCGGCCGTGACCTGGAACTGACTATGGATTATCCCACCCATCTGAAACCAGGAGGGGTTGTGGGTTGGGTCTTCCCCTTTAGATTGAGAGCTGAACATTAAAGCTTTGGGCCTTGATCAGAGAACTTTGTCTTGGCCTCATCTCTTCTCGCCGTCCTTCCCCTTTCATTCCCAGCCCCCCTTTCAGGTGAATCCAGTTGACTTGTGGCCGCGGGCGGCTACAAGAAATTCCACTTTCAGTGTATTGAAATGAGTGGTATTTGAGATATTTTAATTCTACTTTTAAAGTATACAGAAATTTACTAGAACTTGAAGTCCTAAACTTTAATGGCACAGGCCAGCAAGGCAATCACTTGTGGTTACTGACTTAATTACATCAACTAGTCTATTCATCAATAACAGTAATGGCAGAGCAGAGAGCAGTGTTCAGACCTACAGCTGGCCAGGGCTGGTTGTCTATAAAGCTTTTCCTGGTCACATGCATTTCATGCACTAAAATCTAACCAGATCTGGTATCAGCTCTAGCATGCAGAGAAAATGACATTTTGAATGATTTACGTTAAATGATTATTATACCTATACCACAATAAGGTTTAAGTACATGCATATCCATTTACTCTTTTGGCAATAGAGGTTAACATATGTGGTAACTACTTAGGAGGAAAGACTACTACTTTAATGAGCCATAAAGAAAAGCCCGCCGTCTAATGCATATTCCTGCTACAAGGGAATACAAAGTGAAGGAGCAGGAAAATCCATTCCTATAGTAGGAACGCAACTAAGCCAAACAGCCCCAAGCTCTACTGAGAATCTCTTTAAAAATAATTGTAGAGAAGCCCTTTCTGTACTTATATAGTGGAGACAGTCAGTTATAAAAGTAAGCAGTTGTGACCAGTATTGTTTGATTTAATAACATTAAATAGACTTAGTTTTGAATATAAGTGTATTTCCACACTGCTTTGGTTAAACTCTGTAGACTATATTATAACTTCAAGTTCATAAAATGTGCTTGGTGTTATATTTGCTTTAATTGCATCCCTGGTAGATCTGGTTAAAAATGCTATCATGATTCTGCTGGTCAAGAATATAAGCTTATTTCTGATGGTGATTCTATGAGAATATTAGACATGGAACATATTTATGGGATGTTGTTACAGGAAGGCAACTTGATGGAACAGCGTTCTTTCTTTTATGTAAAAATTCTGTATGAACAGGCATGCTAATACTGTGTGCGTTCAGATGAGGAACCAGGCTTAGTGAAGGGTTTAGACCTAGGCCATATAGAGGTAAGGTCTGAACCTGAGTTTGGAAGTTGGTGAGGGAAGGATTCATCTCTTCAACTTTTAGGAATTCTCATCCAGCCCTGAGAGCACGTGGCAGGTCCTCTCTCTAGGAGTGGGGCTGCTCAGGAGAATGGCTGTTCATTGTGTACATTGCGGGCAGCTGTAGCTAACACACTGACAGCTCTGCCCACCGTAGATGCACAAGGCACTCCAGGGCTACAGTTGGGAGGATGACCTAGGAGCTTGTTACCTTCTGCTCAATCCCTAGTCACCACTTAGTACACGATCTTAGTGACTACTCCACATCTTTCTCTGCCTATACTTTCCCATTTATAAAAAGTGGGATCAAACTATACTAACTTATTAGTTCCTCATAAGAAGCTCTAATTACCTGTAGAGTATTGTAAATGCTCTCTTACCTCTTGCTATATTTAGTTATTAATATAGGAAGACAAATAATAATAAGATATAAATTATCCTGGGTAACGATTGATGGTTATAAAAACTGAAATATGTTTTGTTTCATTTTTTCCTAGGCTTTTTGAAGTTCACTTATAAAGGCTGATGAAGAAAATGATGTATCTTCATGAATTCCGTTGGTGAGAATGTGCTGAGTGCTCATGCAGAATACTGGGAGCTGTGCCTAGTACTAAGTAAGACAAGGACACAGTCTTATTGTGAGCTAGGAAATCTAGTGAGCAACACAAGACACTGCAGAGACAAATGCATATGCCCAGCCTGCACTACGAGAAACACAGCAGTGGGAAGGAAGTTTCCCGGTGATAGCCTACAGGTAAGGGTTACAAGAGGCACTGTCCAAGAAAACGAAGTTACAAGCTACATCTGCATTTCCAAGTCAAAGGAGCCTGGGGACAATTAGATAAGAGATGGCTTGTCATAATGGGCATAAGGAAATTGTGTGGAAGAGAAAAAAAAACGTTTTGTTTTTTTCTTCTTGGATCAAAACTAAAATTCCTGAATCAATGGACTTTCATTAGGTGCCATTCTTGTCTTATGACCCAGTCTGGGAATGCAAATGCAGACTCCTTACTTTAGGATGATGACAGTGGAGTTATCACTAAAATAGTCACCCCACATAAGGTGGCCTCAAGTGCACTATCAGCAACACCCTCGCACTTACCTCACGTAGTCACAAGGCTTACAGACCTTTGGGTTCAACATCTCGAAAGGAGTTTGAGGTTAAGAGCTGCTGAGTTTCTAAGGGGATCTGACAGTGTTCGCTCCTACCACCTTCAAGGGTCTTACGTTTCTCAGAGTTCAGCTTGCAAAGAGAAGTGCAAAGACACAGGGAAGGCGCACTTACGGAGCCCACACTCTCGGGAAAGCCTCTATTTCTTCTTGGCTGTACTCGTCCAGGCGTTTAGGCACTCTCCGTGGCTGAGGAAGCTCTTCCACTAAATTCTTAAGAATATCTTCTGGAATATCCTACATGAAACATACCTAAGGCTTAGAAATCTTAAGATATATTTATTAGTAAACAATAAACTTAGTATTAAAAACAAGCAAAAGGAATGAGAAAATATTACAACCCTTAAAGCATATTGTATAATCCAGAGAAGTTCAATGGAGCAACGATGCTCTCTGTAATCCTCTTTCCTCTTGCTTTCCCTCCTTTCCTTTCATTGCTCTTTGTTTTCTGGAGATAAGGTTGTACCCGGGTTGGCCATAAAAATACTCTAGACAGCCTAGGCTGGCTTTGAACTTGTGATCATTCTACCTCAGCCTTCTAAGAGCTGGGTTACAGATATGTGCCACCTTGGCAATTTAATTTTTAAAAAGCAGTAATTAATTTATTCCTTTCTTGTGTGTTATAAAAAGGAGCTGTCTTGGTCCAGCCTTACACTTTTCCATCTGGCTGAGTGTGCACATGTATCCAGGGCTACCGCCTTTCTAAACATTACTTTTCCTTCTCAGAAACAAAAACTGAAACAAAAAAATGAAAGAAAATTACTATTATATTTTCACAGGTGATGAAACCACCACCGAGGATCCCTGTTTCCTCAGTGGGTATCCCATAATAATTCCCATTAAAAAGAAAGCAGTGACTGACAGGGAAACAGAACTTATAGATCTTTTTGCTCTTTAGCTCAATGATATATCAGTTAATGGAGGAATAATTACCACTGTGTATGTATGCATTTGCTCATGTGTGTGTGCATTATGTTCACTTTAAAATACAATAAATGTTAGAAGCTGAAATATGGTTATCGAGAACAAACCCACGGCAACTGTTTGAAAGCAGGAAGTAGTGCTTCTTTGTGCACCAGGAGAAGCACTGCCCGCAGCGCTGCCGACTTACCTCATCTGGAAAAAGATGCAGCCTTTGCATCATTGTTCTCCTGTGCAGGTTTTTGGGCAGCATGCCATAAATAGCTAATTTCACAATCTGAAAAATAGATACAGGGAGGGCAAGGTGAGACTCAGGTGAGACTGAAAGCGATACAATTAAAGATGGTTGGTCAAAGGCATGGCTAAGATTCTGTGTGAACCGGGGAGGAGACAGACTAGGTAAACTGCACAGGAGCACCGGACAAGGACTTCTGTTATTTTCTACATTGCTGTTTCCTAGAGGGCCACTTGCTTAGTGTTTATGGAGTGAAAGAGCAAAGGGAAGGGACTAGAGAGCAACTTGTATGTGCTCAGTGTCAACCTAAGTCATTTTCTCAGCTTATGCAAGAACCCATGGGACTTGAATCCTGTCTCCTCCAGGAGGGAGACAGTGAGCTTTACATTTACAAACTAATCTGAGTCTCGTGACACTGACAGTAAGACACAAGCTAGAAGCAGTGGTCACAATGAACATTCACCAACAATTCACTACTTGGATGGTAGTCAGTGCATCCCATTTTAACAATGTCTTTATGATGCTGTGAGGCCAGTACTGTGACCAGCCTCACCTAGCAGCAGAGAAACCTGAGTACAGATAGGTACAGACAGAGTGACTTAATTCCATCTATCTAGCAAATGCTGTACTGGAATTCAAATGAAACAGTATTACTGCCAGGAAGAGAAATACAGTATATGCAATCACATGCAAAATCCACTTCTCCCCTAAGTCATTAGGATGACATGTGCCTTTGTGGCAATGCACACACATGGTACACAGACATACATGCAGGTAAAACACTCATCACAGAACAAAAAGTGATAAATAAAATGTTAGCAAATTAAGATCTTTCAATGAGGCAATAATGCAAATAGGTTTAAGTGGAATATTTTATAAGCCTCCACCAAACATTTTGTATTATCTTTCAATTTTTGTTCATCAAAACTAAAATTAGAACAAAGTATAAAGACACATGTGTATCAAATTACTATAATTAAACCCATTTGCTGCATGGTAACTTGGAAAGTAAGAAAAATTTAAAACACTTTTTACAAACCTTATTGTGTCAATATTAAAGTTGAATCATATTGCCTCCTAGTGTACAGTTAACATACTCAAATGAAACAGAAACTAACTCTTCAAACTTTTAAAATACTTGTAATTAAAACTCTAATTTGTCGTAACAGTCATATTAGAGAGCATTATCCGTCCAGCCTTATAGTTCTTCTATACAAGCCGAGCACAATATAGGGACCTGTAATAGTGTAAAAAATACTACCTATGAAAGACAGTGTTGAAGTAGCGTCTGCATGAACAATTCAGACGGCAACTGTGGAACTTCTAAATGCAAGCAGCCCAAGTACAACGGAACACCCCTCTTACATTTATTCCATCAAGGAAACGCGAGGTAGTACTAAACAAATGGTTGCATCATGGCAACTAGCGTATTTATCTTCCCTCCAATTTTTTTTATGAAAATAAGGAGTGTTTTTGAAGTGATATCTTATTCACGTATAAATGCATTTAAGAAGAAAGAAGCTAACAGTTACCACAAGGGAAAGGGCTATTTCTTATATAGTATAGTTCAAAGGCAAGGCTTATTGACAACCAAGAAGGAAAATAAGTTGTAGAGTACCAGAATGGAGATTTATTTTTAGCAGTAGTAGGACAAACATATGGATTATAATTTTGCTGAGTGTACCATTCAAATGATAATAAATATTAATAACAATATTTATTATTTTTATTTTCCCAACATATTTCCATTGGTTATTTGGGAATTTCATGCAATGCACTCCAATCACACTTGCTTCCAACTCCTCCCAGGTTCCCCCCATCCCCCAACCTCATGCCCTGTCCCAAAGAAAAGAAAAAAAACATATAAGTCCAATTTGTGTTGCCCATATACTCACTGGAGCATGTCAAACTCCCAGTGGACAGCCCTTTAAAGATATTTGAATTCTTATCCACACCCTGGCCAGAAGCCATCAACTGTGAAGAACTACACTTCTAACAGTATTAGTAATAGTGTTTATTATTTCATATACTTCAAGAATAATAAATATGTATTTATTAAATTAATAATCAAGCTATTAATTGTTCCTTAAAATATGTCATAGGGCTAGAAGTGCAGTTCCATGGTAGAGTGGCTACCTAGCATAAGCTAGACACTGTGTTGAATTCTTAACAAACACACCTTTTCAAGATTGTCTTACCCCTTCCAATTCAATAGTGTTGCTATTTATCTTCATATCATTTGACTTCGTTGGTTTTTGTTGGTGTGTGTATATTTATTTGCCTACAATCCACTGTTTCCCTGTCTTATTCCTGGGATTTGTTTTTTCCTCGTGAAGTGTTGGAAGGGATAGTAGATGTTAGAAGGGGTTAGTTTAAACTACAGAAAGTTATATTCCAGATAAACACAAAACAAAAGGAGACTGATACAATGTTTTCAAATTAGGAGAGCAGCAGACCTCCAGGTAAGAAGCATTGCTGGAGATGAAGAAGGCATCACACTGACCTTTATCTATTTATTCTGTGAGATTATCACTCTAAACTTAAATTCACCTAACGCCAAACCTCCAAAATATACAATCCTCCAATGACAGAGCTATATAGAAATGAATAAATTCATAACTTAGATTTTTTATGCAAATAGTTTTCAAGATTTTTTTGCAAACCAAAATTGGTTTTATCACACACACAAAAAGTGGCGTGGTAAGGAGGAGGAGTTGTACACATTATAACCATGTTAAACACAGTACATTAAAACGATGGTTTACAAATAAGTTTGTAAGTCTAAATATCTAGTGTTATAACCCAATGTACAGACTTTCTTTACAGGATACATACAATAATCAGGAATGTAAAAGAAAATGAACACAGGGGAAAAAAACTGATAAATAATGCCCATTTTACAGCTGACATTTTAAACAATGAAAACACCAAAGGCTTTGACTGACAACTGGGGAATTGGTCCATAAAAACCCTTTCTAAAAATAGAAATATTTGTAGCAGCAATGTCTTCCTTAGACATCTGGATGCTTTTCATTGCAAGGCCGTTTCAATAGGTTTTAGCTATTAACTATATCTTACAAAAAACAGTCAACACATAAATTTATCTTCCAAATGTGGAAGAAACAATGTCCCACATTGTAGTGTCCTGCAAGTGTCCCACTGATGCTTACAACAAAACTGTCTGTGATCAGGTATAGCACACTCACACACGGGAAATCCGCAAGGGGAAAAAAAAAACAAAACAACAAACAAACAAAAACTGAACACTCTGTGATAGGAAAAGCTTTGGAGCTAACACGATCTCAGAAAAGGCACATTGCAGAATATTCTTGATCACAGCTCAGACCTTCGGGGGATTCCTCTTAGACCTGCATCTTCCTCCTAACTGAGACCAAGGTGTCTGTCTCAGGCGGCACTCTCACGCTTTTTAGAGCTAGCACCACGTTGGAAGGAAGAAAACAAATGAAGACCCCATAAGCTCACTGAGGAGGGTGTGCTCTTAGGAAAGCTTCCGGCTCCGTCAAGCAGTGTGCGCAGGGCAGGCGGGACTGCCAAGCTTCCAGGTGTGCAAATTCTCTTCTAAGATGTTCTGTCAGTTGGCAGCTCCACCAAAGGCTAACTAAAACACTTTAGAAAACGCTGAGGAAATCCTTCAGAACCATCCCGGGAGTGTTCAGAGGAAGGAGTCTATAGGAGGTGCGTAGGAGAAGCCAAGGAAGGCTTCTGCAGCCTCCTTCACACTGGCCGTGACAACTATGCTGTCAGGGGACCTGCCGATGGAGCTGCAGACGGGCTCCTCAGTAAACTCGGGATTGAAGTGCCGAAGGTCACTGGGCCAGCTCACATTTGGGTTAAATGGGGGTGTAATCTTCTTATTTGGTTTCAACTGGAGAGGCTTGCTCAGAATATTGTCATACACCTCAGCTATGTTCCGGCTATAGATGGAGGCAAGCCATAGAGCACCTCATACAAGACAGCCCTGAGGCACCATCAGTCCACTGTCCTGTCGTCCGGCTACTTATAGAGAAGGTCAGGAGCGAGATACTCAGGCGTGCCACAGAAGGTGGACCTTGTCCCATTGTGCTCGATGTTCTCCCTGCAGAGCCAAAGTCAGCGAGGACAACGTATCTCTGTGAGTCTAGGAGACTATTCTCTGATTTTAAGTCTCTACAAACGATGTGTAGGGAGGTGCAGATAACCTAAGGCACCGGCTATTTCAGGGTCGTAGAAGCGAGCCCACAGTTCAGGAAGCAGGGCTCCCTCTGGCGATGGTAGAACAGCTCTCCACCGTTAATGTAGTCTAGAACAAAGTAAGTTTGTCAGCAGTCTAGAAAGAGAAGTGAAGGCCCACCAGCAAAGGCGCTTCACATTCTTCAACAGAACATTCCGTTCCGACATAATATGCTTCTCCTCCTCCTTCTTCAGGATGGCTTTCTTCTGTAAAACTCTGACCACATAGAATGCTTCTTCTGCCTTGTGCCTTGGCAGGAGAACCTTTCCAAAGCTGCCCTTTCCGATCACTTTCAAGAAGTGAAAGTCAGAGGGTTTGGCATGGGGATTGGAGGACGGACCCAGGTTGACTTGTTGAGAGGGACTTGGCAGAGGAGGGGAGGGGTTGGCGTTCATAAGCTCAAGCTCTGGAGGTTGGGACATTTTCAGAATGGACTGAACTTCAGCGTGTTTACATGCATAGGTGTTGCTGGCAATCTTCTGAATAAAATCGTTCAGGCCCATCCTTCTCTGTTTCATGAAAGTGATGAGAATCACTACCATTCCCTCATTCTGGATTAGGTGAGGGTGCTTCGAGCAGCCTCAGTTTTGACAGTCATCACCCCGGATGCCCAGAAAGTGCCCAAAGAGACTGAGGGGAGCGAGGAGACTGACTCAGCTGACACATAACTTAAATTTTAGTATCAAATAAGCCTTTAATCAGATAATAAGTAAGGCAAACAAGTTGGTAAGATTAAAATACACTAAGAAATATATTATATTCCTCTTTCTTTCTCCAAGGTATTTGTAGGAAGATCATATTTTAGGCAATGACAGATTTTCCAAAAAAAAAAAAAAAAAGTATCTAAAATCTTTGAGTTGCCATAACTGTAATTAGAAAATAAAACTCAAAGGTAATGAACATGACATTAATAAAACTTTGTGTGGCCAGGCTGGGGGAGGGGCGCACACCTTTAATTTCAGCATTCAGATCTCTGTGAGTTTGAGGCCAGCCTCATCTACAGAGTGAGTTGGTGGACAGCCAGAGCTACACAGAGAAATCTTGTCTCAAAAAAAGCAACCTACCATCAAACAAAAAACAAACAAACAAAAACCTCCAAAAACTCTGTATAATACAATGAAGCGTGTATTGCCCTGAATGGTGCCTACATTAGAAGTGACATGGTAAAAACAGTCTGAATCAGTCTTGCCGAGATAACCAACACACACAATAAGCTTACCGCCACTGGGTCTTTCAGGTGAAGCTGCGCAGCTGTTACTTGTCTAAAGCCACCTGGGTAGCTGTTCAAAAGAAAAACATGTTCTTAGGGTGATCATACGTTTATAATAACATAATAATTCTAACAAATTATATTTTGCTTCTGGACACTATGTTCTTAAAAATTAAACAGTAATGGGACCAGTGAAATGGCTCAGTGGGTGACAGTGCTTATACCCAAGCTTGAGAACCTGAGTTTGTTCCCAGGGACTCATAAAGTAGAACTGATTGCATGCTGTTCTCTTTCTTCACAGTTTCTTCACAGAGCTATTATTTTTACGTGTGTTTATGTGCACCATGTGTGTGCAGGAGCCTGCAGAAGCTAGAAGAAAGCATTCCCTGGAACTGGTGTTCCAGGCAGTTGTCAGGTGCAATGTGGGTACTGGGATCTTACTGCAAGAACAGGAAGTGCTAGTAACTGCTGAAATATCTCTCCAGCCTTAGGATGTCTTTCTTTTTAAAATTTTATTATTATTATGAATTATTTTTGGTTGCATGGGTATTTAGCCTGCACATACGTCTATGCACCACATGTGTGCCTGATGCTCACAGAGGCAAGAGAGGGAATAAGATGTCCTGGAAATGGAATTATAGATGGTCACACAGGTGCTGAAATTGAACCCGGGTTCTCTGGAAGAGCAGCCAGGGTTCTTAATTGCTGAGCCATCTTCCCAGCTCCAGGATATCTTTCCTTAAAACCAACTGAGGGACAATGAAGAGATAGTAAGGAGGCTGAAGAAGCGCCCCAGTGAGTGAAGTGCTTGCTGTGCAAGGATGAAGACATGAGTTTGGATCCTGGGAGCCATATAAAAGCCAGATGCAGAGCAGCCATCTATAGTCCTGTTGCCCCATCGAGATGAGAGGGGCACCGGGAAGGCCCCAAAGCAGAATAGCACACACAGCACAAAACCCAGGAACCAGAAACCCTGCCTTAAAGCAAGGTGAAAGGTGAGGAGGTTGTCCCGACTTCCATATGTGCTGTGGAATATACACATACCCACTTTTGCACACAAATTAAAAATAAATTAACTAGTAAGCTATGGTAATTGAAATACTATTCTCTTGAGTGGCTATGACTATTTCATAGGTAGTTATCTCAGAAAACTTTCTTAGCATAAATATTTTCATATTAATTTTGCCATTTATTCATTCACCCTTTCATTCTGCCTAGATTACCATTCATTTATTAAAAAAAAAGAAAGAAAGAAAGAAAGAAACAAAGAATAGCAGTGAGCCAGATGATTTATGTTCCCTACCATGTAAGACTAACGGTGTAATCTAGGTGTGAAAACTGGGAGGGCTGGTGGCAGAGCACTCGGTCCTGAAGACAAGTTCCCTCTTCCTTCCTATATTATAAGACTTCTTACGGCTCAGGCTAGCCTCTACCTCCTCACATGGCTCAGGCTAGCCTCTACCTCCTCACATAGCTGAGGATGATGCTCAACTCCTGATCTAGCTTCTACTTCCCAAGTACTGGGATTGTAGGTGGATACCAACAATCTGGCCAGTTCATTACACAGATAATTATCCTGTTTTAAAAGTCAGTGAAAGATCACTAGGAATTATGGGTTGCTTCTAGGTAGTAAATTATATATTTCCTAGTGCTCAGATCAAATATCAGACTTAAATGGCAAATTGGAATCAGCCTGGTAACCAGATCCAGATCTAGAAATCAGATTCTGTCAATGGCTCTCAGTATAACAGTGAGACTCTGGTTTTATATCTATATATGGCTTAGTCTAATAAATTTGCCCCAACTAATTTTTTAAAAGTCTATGTGTCAAAAGAGAAAATTACATTTGTAAAAGTATAAGAAACTGACAATACATGGCTGTAAAGGCTTACAACTTTAAGTAAAAGAAAAAAATTTAAATAATTTTTGTAAAAAAGAAAGCAAACAAAAAAGCATAAAGAGAGAAAGAGAACATCCAGTGGGCTCTAAAGGAAAATTTAGGATTACACAAGTTTAAGTTTCTTTCAAGTAAGTTTTTTTTAAGTAACTTTCAAGAAATTCTGAAACATTTAAAAAAGACTGAAGAAGCTACATATTAAGAATTCAACTTAAAAAAACCAGATTAAACATTTACTGAGAAAGATGGGTTATTTGCAAACTGATACAACTTATTTGTTTCATGGAATTTCAATTTTAGAAAAACCCCACCCGTCTAGACATGTATTCCTATAGTCTTTCCCTTCATGGAAAACTACTTTGTAATGGCTATGCTAAAGATCATCTTTCTATTTTTAACAGTGGGCTGGCAGATGCTAAAGCATAATACCACTTATGCTATATGTCAGGACTTTGGACTTTCTCCTAAAGGACCTGGAAAGCTAATGCAAATCCCAAGCAGGGAATAACTCAAGTAATGCAATATGCAATTGGTTCTCACAAGTGAAGAAAGACTGATGATATGACAGTCTCAAGTTTCCCATATGAATTAATTCCACGTATACTTTCTAAGAGTATGTTTTCCTGTGTACTAGAGATGCACAGGTAAAGAAGACAGGACCCTAACCTGAAAGGTGCTGATGCGGTTCTGGTCAGCCATGTCAACACATTTCAATGAGTTTCAACAAGGTAATTCAACACTGAAAAAAGTGATAGGTTGATGTTCATAAATTATTTGTCAGAAAGGACTTTCTCAAACAAATCAGAAAAATTTCAATGGAAAGGCCAGATCAAGTTATATAAAAATTAAGTAACAGTAAAAAAACATTATAAAGTTAATAAGAAACAAAAAATAATAATAGACTAATTTCCCTAATAGATTAAAAGCTCATAAACAGAGATTAGGAAGCTGAGCATGAAGCACACTCTCTATGTCCAACACTTGCAGGCAGAGGCAGGAGGATGAGGAGTTCAAAGCCAGGTTCAGCCACATAATGAGCTTAAGACAGGCCTGGGCTTCAAAGGCTATCTCAAAGAACCCCAAACAAATAAATAATGCTCCCCCCTCCCTTAAAAAATGGAGGTCACATAAAAGGGTAGAAACGTCACTATTAAACAAATGAAAAGAATCAGATGTTCATGAACATTTCAAAGCCTTATTGGTATTGTTTTTAATATTATGGCCACAGTCATCAAAAACTTATATACATACACGTATACGTATATGTGTGTTTTTCTAGAGTAGTAGAATGCCTCTGAAAATGCCTGTCAAAAGAACTATTAATCCTTTTCATCTTGAAATTAATTTCTTTTCCAGAGGATTATTTTAAATGAACTTACATATTTTATAAAGTACTATCCAACGCTATAAATATCTAAATTTTGTTTCATTTTAAACAGAGAAGAATAATTAAGCATGGTAAAACATGCAGTATACTGCTATAAAATGACTGAAATAATTTTTATTTAACTCAAAAAAAAAAAAAAAGACACAAACTTATATATATCCTAAAATGTCAGGTCATGGATAAGAAATGAATTTCATTCCATTTAAAAAAAATCACATATATTAAAAGTTTATGACTAGAAAGTAAATTTTGAATATGTAATCGTGACACAGTACATAAGAGCATAGGAAAGCACGACACATAAGATACGGTGAATAGCAAACAGAGAAACAGAAGACGATCATCTCCTGGGCAGCAAGAACACAGGGAAGGCATTTCAGGAGTTGACAAGAGGCAAGGGTTAACGGATAAACTGGAGTTCTTGAGAAAGAGGGTGAGTGACACTCCGTCAGAGGCATCGAGGTGAGCAATCAGTGTACATTGAAGAGCATCACTGGAAGCTGCAGCCGAAGCTGTGCTGACAGCGTGCAAAGCACTGTGACTTTTCACCAGCCAGTGAGGAGGTGGTACCCTCTGACATCCTCACCACATAGGCTGCCCACCAGTGCCCAGCAGTGTGCTGCCTGCTGTCTTACTTCTGCCCTGCATCTGCTGCAAGACACAGGCAATGCTGCAGGGACTGACAGGGCTTCTCGGTTAAATGCAACATATGTTCTCAGGACTTTTCACATTTCTTTCCCAGTTACTTCTATTTTATAGAACTCAGTTTACAGAGATTTGCCAGAAGCAGAAGTTATGAGAGATGCAAGTGAGTTTATTTTTGTGAAACTGTATCAAACTTTCCAGAACATATTTTAAGGGGCAAATGGACAAATTTTGGCTTTAAATAATGAAGGTATCTGAAACACTTGGGTAAGAGAGGAAAGAAGACTGACATGAAAGGCAAAGGTGTGGTCAGAAACGAAAGACAACCTTGAGCACTGAGCAGATCCGGGGTGGCAACTATGGACCCAATCTCAAAAAACCCAGAGGAAGCTGGCCTCCCAGGAGCTCTAACCCAGGCAGTAGCTTAGGTAAGGAGAAAGCAACACCCGCCCCAACACAGGGAGTAACTGGGACCCACTGGGACTCAGGAATTCACTCCTGGCCCAGAGCACTGGCTCCTTCCTGTCTGCGCCTGAGCACTGAGCAGACCTTGGGCCCCAGCTCTAACCCCAGTAGTAACACCCACCCCACACAGTTCTGAAACAACCAAGATAATAGGAAAGAGAGGCTCCAGCCAGAGACAGTGAGTGCAAGTAGCACTAAGGAGATCCAGATGGCGAAAGGCAAGGGTAAGAACATAAGCATCATAACATAAATAGAACATAACAACATAAGAACATAACAAAAATAACAGGAAGCAACAATAACTGTTCCTTAATATCTCTTAACATCAATGAACTCAATTCTCCAATAAGAAGACATAGGCTAATGGACTGGATACATAAACAGGACCCAGCATTTTGCTGCATACAGGAAACCCACCTCAGTACAAAGACAGACACTACCTTAGAGTAAAAGGCTGGAAAACAATTTTTTCAAGCAAATGGTCCTAAGAAACAAGCTGGAGTAGCCATTCTAAAACCTCCAGCCCGAGAACACAAAGGGAGGGACTCATGGCTCCACCTATATAGGTAGTTGAGGGTGTTCTTGTCAGGCATCAGTGGAAGTGAAGGGCCTTGGTGCCTGAAAGTTTGGATTCCCTAGTGTTGGGGAATTCGAGAGCAGGGAGGCAGAAAGGGAGGATGGTGGGAGCACAACCTCATAGAAACTCCTAGAATTATATGGATGAGACATGACAGAGGCAGGCCGCCAGAAGACTAGATTCTAGAATTCAAACAAAAAATTACCTTGATACTAAAATTTGTTTTAAGAATAGTATATTGCAGAAGACACAGCCTTGGTGTATCTACTCATCAAGCAAGCTGAGCAGACCTGTTCTATCTAACCTCTGATGTCCTGGAATTCCAGCTGGATGCAGTGAAGACACAGCATCAGAGGCTTATCAATTTACTCTTCCCCCACCCCTCTTCTGATATCTCAATGCCCATAATCAGCTTGAAGAAGTTAATGAATAGTCGGCGCCCCTATTCCCTGGGCTTGGGGACTGAAGTGCTTAATATTGGGCTGTCTTTCTAGGGAGAAGTAGTGGTTTTGTTGGAACAGGGAGGATTAGCTAGGATTTATTGCATAGCCATAACCTACTGGTAGAAATATGTATAACTGTTATTAAGATGAAGTTATAATTTCTTAAATGGTACAAAATTTACTTTGATTACAAATTTAAAGTTTTCATTGGTACGAGTTTCTTATTGATATAAAAGTGAGATTAATATTGTTACTGTCATAGGCATTATGCCTATATAACACATTTAGGAATACAAGGCTTAGACCCAGTCCTTCTTTAACTTTTTTTAACTGATTTGAGATGGTCAGCCTGTGAGTTAAGGGACTATAGCAAATTCATGGCTTGGAGTTTATTGTTATGGTGTTTTCTATGTTTTATTTAGAAATAGCTGAGTGGAGTTAACAGACAACAGTCCAGATTGCCTTACATGGATAGTTGGTTTTCAAAATGTCAGAAGTCCACAGAATTGACGTTACAAACATTTCTGTATTAATGTTCATTTTGATTAGAGACCTGTCTGCTCCTGACAGCTTCCTGTCTTGGATTCTAAGAAGAAATTGAGCATCTTTGGAGTTACTCCAGTCGTGGTGAGACAGCCACTAGGCAAGAATTGCCTCTTTTCATCTACAGACAAATTACTGTCCAGAAAAGGACACATTTGCAGAATAGTCGACTGATTATATCTGCCAAGACAGAGTAATCAGCCCTTAATAATTCTGCAGCACTAGGTCTGTCAGATGATCCTGGGCCAGAAGGCTGAAGATCGGATGCTCCATCGTTCTGTAGTATAGGGACTGTCCAGGTGTTCAGAGGTCTCTATAAATTGGCTAAGTTTTAGAAGCTATGCTTTGTGCTTCCCATAATTTCAGTTAACTCAGTCATTCTGGATTTCTGATGGGGTTGAAAACTTATAGTCTCATAGCTAATCCTGGCTATTTACTTTGAGAGAAAAGATTTGAGAGGATGGTTTTCAGCTGACATTCATTCTAAAGCCAAGAAAAAAAGCCAGGTTCAGAACTAAGTCTTTTAGTTAGGAGAGAAGACAGAGGTTCTAGTTAGTCAACAAAATGAAGTACTGGGTATTAGGTCTATCTTATACCTTATTGATACAGATTGGTATAGTTATGCTTTAATTGTATTTTGAGAGAAAAGTTTTATTTTAACAGGAAGGATGATATGTAGAAGAAGCTAAGGTGGGAGGAATAAGGAGAGAAAGAGGAGGAGTAAAAAGACGAGGAGCTAGGAGAGAGAGAGAGAGACAAAGGGGGGAGGGGGGACATGGAGGTGGGTGTTCGTGTGTCTCCACCAGTGAAAGATAGTTGGTATATCTAGGTTGGGTATTGGGTTACACTTCTGATTGTATGGGCATCTTGTTATTGAGCATTACCAAACTTATAAAGCCTTTGATTAACATTTAAAAAAAGTTAGTAATAAATAAAAAAAAAAAGAAAAGAAATGAAGGACAACCTTAATCAGGAGTGGACGATCGAGGCTAGAAACACAGCTCAGTGGTTAAGAGCACTTGCTGCTCTACCAGTGGACCCAGTGTTCCTTCCCCCACATGGCAGCTGACAAGTGTGTGTAACTGCAGTTTCACGGTTCCCCCTCCCTCCTCTGGCATCCTGTGCATTATACTCAAGTGGGCCACATAAATACATGGAGGCAAAATATTTACACACATTCAGTTTTTTAAAAAATGAGTGGAAGCTCAACATTTATAATCATAAGTTGGATGATAGCACAGAGAGAAGCTTAAGTAAATTCTGCTCTTCACCTGAAACTACGGGTTAAGTGGACACAGACGGCAAAACCAGGACCTCAAAGTTAAATGATGGAGACACAATCTAAAATGGAGCAGTTAATTGCCACTGGATTAACACAATTAAAACATAAAAAAATAAAGAGACTTAATTTAACAGGAACATAGGTGAAAAAAACCTTAGGAGTTCTGGCTGACAGTAAACATTATAAACCACAATATTGATATGGGAAAATTTATTTTACAGTGAACAGCCTAACTGGAAAGATGGAGGGAGAGAGTCCCACTGTTCCTGGGAACTCTCAGAATACTTGGGTAAGTGCATCTATGAGAGACGGTGACAGACAAAATGGGAGCTAGAGAAGAGTAGTCATTTTCTAACCCTCATGTGAGATTTCAGCGTTCAGACAGCACTGTAAACAGTATGATGAATCACAGAAGGAGAAAGACTGTGCACTGATGGGTGTTGGTCTGTTTTTGTTCACTAAGCAATACACATTACATCAGTAAAATCAGTATTTCCTTAGATACCATTTTTAACAACTGTCCTTTTCCTTTAAACCAATAGTATCATTAAAGCAGCACCTCTGAACCATGTTCCTTAGCAATGGCGTCCTCTTACCCAGTATGTGAGGAGTAAACTTTTTGTTCCCATTTGTTTCCAGAAAATGCAATATGTCTTGTGTTTATTATGACAACGTGGTCTCCACAGTCACCTAGGTTAAAAAGAAACGAGGCAGAGACTGTATATGAAAACATCAAAGCCTTAAGGAAAAAAATGACTCGAGTATTTAGTTACTAAAGTGCTAACGCCACACTCAGAAATGAAAATCCCAGCGCGACAGCCTTGAACACATTTGTCTCACTTGTTGTAAGCATCTCAACACTAAAAAAACAGTGACAGAAAAATTTAGAAAGATGACAACACATTCTTTAGGGCACATTATTGTTATTCTCTTTATTTCTCTCATTGATAATTAAATTTCTGCCAAAATGTCTACATTTAAACATTTCTATTACATTTACCTTTTAGTGGACAAAACAAGTTTTCCTTTACAAATAGCAAAGAATATGAAAACAATCTGTACAGAAAAGCATGAAGTATATTTTGCCAATAGGCAAATTAGAAACAAATGTGAGACATTACAATCGATTATTATTCTTTTCAATTTTAGAGAACAATGGAGCACTATGGCTTTACACTTAACTATGGCCATGAGGCGATTTCCAACCACATTTAACTAATTAAACCTAAACAGCACTCTTAGCAATGACTGTACCCATATGTGACAAGACAGATGACCTGAAAACCAAAGTACACGTACAGTAACAGTTTCCTCCTGAAAACACCTTTAAGTTTGTGTCCATCTTAAAACAAAGTGAAACGTCAACATACAAGTTTCAACATGAACCACTGTGTGTGAGGTCACTGACTAATCTGAAATATTAAATCACTATTCTACTACTCATCACTATTTTATGAGCATATTGTGGTTTTAATTTGCATTTCCCCTAATAGCTTGAATTAGACTTTTGTGTACCTGCTACCTAGTCATTTACCTGTTTACTTTCGAATTAGCTCGAGGCTTTTTAGAACTGTTTGAGAAGTTCTTTATATAGTCTAGGTCCAAGTCCTCTGTTAACTGTGTAGTTTGTAAATATTTCCTTCTTGTCTGTAGCTTTTTTACACCTCTCCTCTCAAGCCCTACTTCAAAATATTGTTTTTTAAGCCAAACACAAGAGTCTTAGGATCCTTCTATGGTGACTTCTGGCCAAGAGGCTAAGGCCTGACTACCTCCTTCAACCAGTGCAGCGCTGCTTTTTTAGATTTTAAGATCTAATGTGAGAAATATTTTAAAATCAGTATTCAGAAGCAGTAAAACAATAAGAACTGGCACTGGCCTTTATGTTTACTTTCAGTTTTAATTTCAATTAAACTTTCAGTTTAATTTCAAGGTCAAATGTAAAAAGCCTCATGTGAACATGACTTCTGGCATCTGGGCCTGTGTACAGCCTCAAGTCATTGTTACCATAAACCCTGACTGTGAGGACTGTGATATATGGTGGGGAGTCCCCGTTCTCTCCTCCTTGACCTAAATCTCCCACAAGTCAAATCTCAGAGTATAGGTCCCTAGTAAAACACACACACACACACACACACACACACACACACACACACACACACACACGAGATAGAGAGAAAAAAAAGAGAGGAGGAGGGGCCAGAGGGAGACGGAGAGAGAGAGAGCAAGCTCGAGTGAAAGGAAAAATAAAATCATGTGTAAGTGACAAGCTGGCTTCCCATAATATCTTGCAAAGGTCCATCTGATAAATCAAGCAGTTCAAATATTACTTATGTTACAGTCTGATACCTAATGGTCAACTTTATAGTCATTATTTGTTGCTGTTCATTTAAAAAAAAAATGTGTGCAGTGATTAAGTTAATAACTGCTAGTTAAACTCCTAAATGTTGGAAGTAAATTCTTAGAAGACAACGCATTATCAGATGCTGGTGATTTAGAAATTTGATTGTAGTGACATCTTGTGGTCATGAGAGGCTTTGCTGATGTGGAGTTAACATGTTCAACACAGTGAGGTGAAAGTGCTGTGCAGTGTTTAGTCATTCAGCTGTCACAGCAACTACAGAACCAGACTCCCAGGAAGAACAAGAGGTGCTTGTATTTATGAAGCATCTGTTTGAAAATGTCATGTAAAAGCTACCTCTAATTCTAATGAGGTTTGGTATGGGCCACATACTGCACGAGGTGCTTGAGCATGGCAGAATCCTTAGATTCATGTTCTACACACAGATTTCAGAGTATGGGGCTGTCCTGAAAGAACTAACTGGTGTGTGTGTGTGTGTATTTTACATATCAAATTCAGTTTAGCACCTGATGAGGTCTTTGAGAAAGAATAGAATATGGAATCCTCATATACATACTGAAAGAAGCCCTTAAACACAGTCCAGTGAAACTTCATGAACTTCCTATTCTGGAGTGCAAACCATAAATGCTAATGACAGGTCTAAGGCAGTACTTACTCAGCTGATGGTACACTGGTTTATTTAATCCTTGAAGTTTGTTGGATGCTATGACCGCAAGTTTGCCAGGGGGCTGCATTTTGCCATCCAAGAGATACCACATTCGAGCAAAAGTGGCCCATTGCTAAGAAATAAAGAAAATGACTCTAGTTAAAATGGAAATAATTAAAACCATTACTACAACTATCATGTTTATTCTATAATTAATGCCAGCAATTTGAAAAACAGACTATCACTAGTGTGTGTGTATTCTGTTTCTGTTATCAATTCTGAAGTCTTTTCTCATTATTTTAATAAGATAGTAAGGACACATTATACAGAAAGCTGAGTGGCCAATTGTCAACTGAAGATTATTCAAGAACTCAGTTCTAGGAGAGCTAAACACAACTATACAATCAGAGAAGTAGAGCTGGGATTCAATATGTCTATGTGTGTGTGATAACCGAGACACCAGACAAGCACTCTACCACTGAGACACATCACTAGCCCCTCTTTCACACTTTTGAGTCAGAGTCTCACTAAGTTACCTAGCTTAGCCCCAAGTTCACTCTGTACCCCTCAAAAGGCTTGAATGTACAACTTTCACCACTTCATTCAGTATTACAGGCCTGTCATCCAAGACATCTTTAGGTCATCTGATAAAATCACTGTCCTCAATGTCTCCAAACTAAGGAAATTGTCTCGATTTCCTGTCTTGTCCAGGTGCTTTTGTATGCATATACACAGAGATTACATGCTAGAAAAATACACATAAGCTTGTGGTTTCATACTAGTCATCCTAAACTTTAAACTACCATACACACATGCAAAAGACAAGCTTATCACGTCCCGTGATGACTAATACTTTTAGAAGGTTTAATAAACAATACAAATGCTGCCACAATGTCAACTTGCTGTCAAAGTTTTAAAATGTTGACTTTCACATCCGGTATTTACCTCATTACAGACAGGTAACAACTACATTTAAAGGAAATGTACTTCAAGTGGCATTAGGCTATATTAGAAACTAATTCTCTCTTCTACCTAAAATTTGCTTCAGTTTCAGTATTTCCTATATGACAACCTTCCAGTTGCCCAAACCAGAATTCTTAAAAGTAATTCTTGTTTCTTCTTACACCAACATTCAATTCTTCAATACCTACTGTGGACATCTTAGCACTCCAGTGTTTTAGCCTGACTGATACACATGAGTATTTTGTGTGGTATACTAGAATAGCATTCTAACTGAATTCTCCCTTTTGTCCTTCAAAGATCCCCGATCTGTGAACAGCTTATCTTCCACCTGGTGGCCTAGGTGCTTGATCCTTTTGATGTCTAAGACTTCAAGGTCAAAACCCTACCACAGGTCGCCTTTTTTTCTTTCTAAACAGTCATATGTAGCACAGGCTGACTTCAAGCTCACTATGTATTAGAGGAAGCTAGCCTTGAACTTCTGATCTTTCTCCCTCCATCTCCCAAGTGCTGGGATAACATGCTTGCACCAAACTCCAGGTTTATGCGATACTGGGGATGGAACCCAGTGCTTCCGGCATGCTAGACAAGCACTACACTACATTAGATACAGCTCCACATCTTACCTTCCCCCGTCTCCATTGTACTAAACAAAAATAAAGATCTGGTTTTCACTGCCCCACGTCATTCAGCCTATTATCTCACTATTATCTCTTCTCTCTCCGCAAGAAACAAAAGACAAGACAGGGGCAGGCTGAGGAGAGAGAGGAGCACCAAAACAAAGATATCAAATGGTGGCCAGACTCACAGCTGTCTGGTATGTGACTTCCTAAAGCACTTCTTGGCTACGGGAGACAGCTTTTCTGAAAGCTCAGCCTCTGTATTAAATCCCTGTGAGCCACTGCTCTTCATTTTCGCCAGCGTACTGAGCACACTATCCTGCCCGAAACGTGCAAGCTCACCTGGGGCGCTTTAGAGAAGCTAGACATGCTTCTCGACCTGCAGCGTCCTTTAGTTTCCAATGGCTCAGCCGGAGCAACAACGCCACCCGTCCGGCGGGAAACACAGACACCCGAGCATAAAGGTTCCTATTGCCGTCGTGCGCTCATCTGCTTTCCCCGCCACGCTCGGGTCCCCGCCGGTAGCCGTTTCGTTATGAAAGGAATAAAGAGTGTGGCTACTGAGAGAATAGTTTTCCGAAATAATTGGCGGAAAAACCGACGTAGGACATTATTTTCCAGCTAACCTAAGCGGCAGGAAACCGGAAGTGCGCGTTGCGCGCGGCTCTTTTGAGACCTAAAACTGAGTCTGAGCGTGAAGAAGATGGATCGGTACTTGCTGCTAGTCACCTGGAGGGAAGGAAAGTTTCGATCCGTGGCCAGTGGGGAAATCGAGCCCGGGACTGAGGCGTCATCCCTGGAGAGCACCGAGAAACAGCCTCGTAAGCTTTGGGCTGAGAAGAGGCGGGAAAGACCGGCGGGGAGGCAAGGAATTTGAGTTTCTGATCAAGTCCCAGAGGGAGGAGCGTAGGTCGAATGGTCCTGGGAACATGTAACTCTCCGAAGTAGTTTTTATAAGAACTGAACAGTAGTATCGTGTCATTGGAAAAGATATAAAATTGTGGGTATTGGATGCCAGTGCCCCAAGTGCTTGGCGAGCTGAAAATTTACCCGGTTGTATCTCTTGGTGGGCTAGTAATCGAATTTTTGCTTTCTGGAAAGGTATGTTTTTAGAAAGTAGTGTCCCTTGGTGTTCCACCTTGAAGAAAACACAGAAAGAAACGATAAGTTCTGCAGATATGAGTTGACATTCAAGGAAGAAAACATGCCACACTAAAAAAAAAAAAAAAGAAATGACCGGTTTTAAAAGACTTTAGCTACTTTTGATTGCATTGCTTTAATGTACTTGACTAGTCTCTATATTACATTTTTTTGTGTGTGTTCTGATTAAGCAGACGTTTTGAGGAAGAAATGTATATAGTTAGTATATACTTCTTTTGGAAGGAAGTTTTGATTTCTTGTTACTGACTAGCATATACAAATCAGGAGATTTGATTATTTCCTCTGGTGTATTAGCACTTGAATAGTCTTGGTCAACATGTATTCTGTATACAATTTACCGGCCTTTGGATCCTCTGATAGTGAAATTGAAACAGGCCTAGATTATGTTAACTCTTGAGCCCACTGAGTTAGATGACTGAATTAGGTCTTTATTTATTTATTTATTTTATATAGATTTGACAGCAACCAATATTTATCACCTCTTGAAGAGAAACATCAATGATTCAGTCCATCCAGATGACAGTACATTCCCTGGTAAGTACAGCAGTGTAATGAATGACAACCACCCCCCACCCCCCCCCCCCCCCCCCCCCCGCAAAATCTGACTCAGCATTTTATTGGAAATCAGTTAGTTTGATAGCCTAGGAATACTGGTTGACTTTGAATGAGGCACAGGGATATGGGGGTATCTTAAAGAAATTCTCAATGACATTACTATTCCTTCCTGATATTCGAGGGTTGTAAGTTGTTATAAAAGTTATTCTGGGCTCCCAACTTGAGTTTTACTTCTGTGTAACCCTTGCTCTCCTGGAACTCTTATCTGTAGACCAGCCTGGCCTTGAACTCACAGAGATCTACCTGCTTCTGTTAACTGCATGTGCCACCACTGCCCTGCTTGTGGAGAGGGTCTGGTCTTGATTAAAGACACATTGTTAGAGCTCCCAGTCAGACTTCTTTACCACATGGGGGTGTTACTTTCCTGTCATTTTTTTTTTTAACTGATTCTCTTAAAGCAAAAACAACTTTGCTTGCTGATGCTCTTCCTCTCAGTTCTCATCTGCTTTGACCTTTTGAAGTTATCCCACTTTGGCAAGAAACCTTTCCTACTTTTAGCGCTATTGGTATTTCACAAATACACCTATTTGTAAATGTATTTGGCAATTTTCTTTTCTTTTCTTTTCCCTCTCCATCTGATAGTATCCTTTAATGGCCCCGAAAATACGAATATGGAGACAGATCAAATCCTACAAGCTGAAGGAAGTGTCTGTAGATGCCAGGAAAATGTCCTCATTTTGAGAGCTGCAGCTCCCACGATCCCGTTATATAATCTGCTCCCTTCCTTATTACAGAACCTGCGCTGTTTCCGGGGCAGCTCTCACCACTGAGCCGGTCAGTGCTCACCACTGAGGACTGATTCCCAGTATGTGGGCGCTGCACTGGCCTGTTGACCACGTTCTAATGGTGCTCTTGATAATTTCTGAAGTTGGTAAAACTTAGGTTGTGCTGCTATTATTGAAGCAAAGATTTTCCCCTCATTTGTGCATTAAGTGTATATGTATAAGAGGTCTTGAGAACATTCTAGACTGAGTTCTCATTCTGCTTATAAGGACAGGGTTTCTTAGAAGACACCTCTTTTGCACAGTAATGCAGAACTCTGCAAGTGACAGTGCAAGCTGAAGGCATGCAAGACCATCCCAATACAATAATCGATTAGACATTAGAGTTGTTCTGTGACCTGTGACATTCCTATCAAAGCTAATTAAAAACTCTTGCTGGTTTTTAATGGCTCAGTGTGTAGGATTGCTTGCTGTCATGGCTGATAATCCGAGTTCATTCCCCAGGACCCATACATAATGAAGCAGAAAAGCAACGCCTGAAATAGTCTTCTGATCTTCACACAGAGCTGTGACACACAGGTGTCTACACACACACAATGTAATTTGAAAAGAAATGTAAAACACTGGTTTTAAATATTTAAGACAGTGAAAGAAGTAGTATAGGTAATATTTACTGTGTATTCTGTATATTAAAACACGAAACACACTATAATTGAAGTATTTTTCTTCCTTATTAGAGCTATTGAAAACAGCTGGGCATCACTTTTCTGCTTTGCCATCATAGAACTTATAGAGATTTAGCATCTTTTCTGTGCTTTCCTGACTTACACTCTAGTTACATCAGCTTCCAGGGATTTATTCTTTGGGCTGTCAGTATTGTGAAATATCTGTGCATTCCTTTAATGTCTTTTGCTAACGTCATTTTCCCCAGGGCAAACATCCTTATCCATTTTAGCATGTTTGTCACAGTCACTAACCTAGAACTCTATTTATATAGATTTGAAAAGCACTTTCAGCACCAATAATTTTGTTTTCTTGCTGTTCTTCATCTTTCTCAGCAAGTGCCTTTTCTAGTTTCCCACTGGAAACAAATACCACAATGAGTTTACATCAGAAGGCCAGGAGGAAACAAAATTTAGATATTTTGCTTTCGCTGTATAGAATTGAATCGTAAGAAGTTCAGTGATTACTTAGCAAACTGTGAAAGTAGTATCATGATCAGTTACTACATGGTACACTTTCTCTTTGGTAATGGTTTGTGTACTAAAAAGCTAGGTTGGTACAGTTATGCAGACATCTTTGTAAATTGTGTCAGGGTATTCAGACTTTTTCCTCATTGTAGTCAACAGCCATTAAAGGTTTTAATGCAGGGAAGATGATCAGATGTTGTTATTCTTCCTCTTTTCCTCCTCCTCATCCTCCACCTCTTCCTCATTACTGTTTCTTTTAAGTGGGTGATGGGTATTCATGTGTTACCTTATGTGAGCGTGTCCTAGGAAATCCCCCTTCTCTGCCGCCCAAATGCTGAGATTGTAGAGGTCTGCCACACCTGCTTGGCTTTTATGTGGGCTCTGGGGATGTGAGCTGGAGTCTTCACAGTTGCATGGCATGTACTTTATCTGTGAGCTGTCTCCACAACCTGCAGATCTGCTCTGAAGTACTCTAGTTGTACCGGACACATTAGGATAGTAGAGAAAGTTACAGCTATTGGGATTATTGCAGATCAGCTGAAGACTGGGGAATGGGGAGCTCAGACAGATGTAGGCAGTGGATAGATCTGAAGGGAAGCAGAGAGAGAATGTCTGTCTTCATGCTGAGTTGGCTTAGTTTAGGAGAATGAATCATAAATGACATCAGAAGTCTGACTGGTGGCATTAACTAAGAAGGAAGCATCTTTAATGACAATACTAAGAAGGAGGTATGGTGACTTGTTTGGTATACATAAATAGTTGCCTAATAAGATATTTGAGATATAAAGATTGAACAGATGTGCCTATATCTCAAACTACAGGAGAACAGCACTGGAGATGTGGTTATAAAATCATCTGTGTATAGATTCAAGTCATGAGAAAGAGGAGGTTCTTTTTAGATGGCAGGAAGACAGAAAACAAAACAAACAAACAATCTCAAAAAGCCCAGTATTCAGAGAACCCCATTTTTAAGAGACTGTAAAGGAGAAGCCAGAATTAGTGCCACAGATCCAGCTGATGTAAGGGGAAAATAGTCATAATCACAGCAGTCACCGTTGATTCTTCTCTGACTCATGCTGAGAGATTAAATATCAACAAAGCTGAAAATTAATAATTTTGCAAAAAGTCAGTTATTAGCGACTTCGAGAACAATTTTAGTGGCATGTTAGGAACAAAAAGTCCACTAAAATGCCTTTGAAGGGCGTGGCAAAGCTGATGAGGAAGGGACCATCACAGGTAGGCAGCTTTTTCAGGGGTTTATGAAGAGTGAAGAAAGGGGTTTGCAGTCGTTGAACACAGGAAGCTCGGACTCCATTGGAATAGGTTTGAGGGTTTCAATAGTGAGGGGAGTGGTTTAGAATGCCTGGGCTGGGATAGTTTTGAGGAATAGCCTTGCATTGGAAGGTCAGTACCTCTAGCATGCTGGCAGGAAGGAGTGAAGAAAGAACTAATAGGAAGGCAAGTGGAGTGGTCCATTTTCTGTAAGGAAACAGTATTTTGCTGAGCTTTCTGGAAGAAAAGTTTCATTTGACACTCAGCACCTTGCCTTGCTCCCACAAGTTAAGCTCATGGTTCACCTTTCCTTCCCAGCCTTGAATCTGGTTTTTCTCCATAGCTCTCAGTTTCTTTTGACTCCTCTGAGATATGCTTCAGGGTGACCCTGGAGTTCACTCTCTCTCTATCTCTCTCTTTCTCTCTAGTATATTTTATGGTATTGCATTTTCCAAGTAGAACATTTGCCTGTGACCAGGTAGAACCGTGCCTGCATGGTCTTTGGAAAGGGAATTGGTTTTACTTGGTGTCCTACTGGTTTCGTGTCACCCAGGCTTAACTGAGTAACTATATTTTCTTAAAACATCTTTATAGTAGATTTTAAATGATGATTAAGAAATATGAAGTTTGAATTAATGCAAACTTGTAATTTTTCCTTTAAGTAGGTTGGATTTTTTTTTTCCAACCTACTCA
This sequence comes from Arvicanthis niloticus, assembly GCF_011762505.2. NCBI lineage: Eukaryota > Metazoa > Chordata > Mammalia > Rodentia > Muridae > Arvicanthis > Arvicanthis niloticus. The sequence continues at coordinate 32,504,785 of NC_047670.1, forward strand.
ACTTGGAGATTTATAACTTGGAAAACTACAGACTATATTTCAGAATTATTCAATTCTCTAAGGAGTAATTTGTTACAGTGGCTGCTTTTTTATTGTCTGCCTTTCTTCTAATAAGTGTGATTTGTTTTCAAGCTTGTTCAGTGGGTGGCACACCTCATTCCAGGAAGTGGTTCTTTGCAGTGCAAGCAATATGCGGATTTTACCAGGTAATAGCTGTTAGTGAACGCCTTACCTACTGTAATTTCATGAATCCACTCTGTTTAAAGCCACTTTTTGATTTGTTGGCTTTGTAATAGGAAATGTCTGTGCTTATAAATTATAATGTAACTCCATCACTTACCATCATCTTCTGTTAGTTTTGTAGTTCTGATTGGCAAGAGATACATTTTGATGCTGAAAAAGATAAAATCGAAGATGTTCTTCAAGCAAATATAGAAGAATGTCAGAGTGCTGTTGAGTGTTTTGAAGAAGATGACAGTAATAGCAGGGAATCCTTATCCTTGGCTGAGTATGCTCATATGCCTATACTGCCTGGCAGATATTTAACAATACCCTGTTGTCTTGAGACGGGAGGGAAAAGATTGGCTATTATAGCAACTATAGTAGGGGAACTGTAATCGACTGCAATATTCAATACTTCAGTTTTGGAAGACACTGGGCAGGCTAGACCTCTCATCTAATCGATACCTGAAAATGTTTAGGTTCACACAACTGCTGGAATGCTGCTTGCACTGGCTTATCGTTTTCTTGAAGCTAACTTCAGCCTGATTCTGTGTTAGCTTGACTAGGGGAGTTATTTAATGCTAGCAGATAACATTCAAATCGAAGCACACTGTGATTTTGGTCTCTGAGATTGAAACGTGGGATTTTTTTCCCCCCAATTTATGCCTCTTCAACATTTCTGATACATTTTGTAATCTACACAGTTCTTGAGGAATGTCAATTGACTTCACTTATTAGCCTCTTGAATCTTGCTAGAATGTGGGAATGATCCAGACACTAAGTTGTAATAACCTTTTTCTTCCTAAGACTTTCCGGTTTTGGCTCTTTGTTAAATTCCATTCCTTTTAGCATTTGTCATGTGACAGGAAATGCTTTTTTGTTTGTTTGTTTGTTTGTTTTAGTAGTCATAGGATCTAAGTATAAATTGTATAGGTTTAAGAGCCCCTTCTTACGGGTTTCACATTGTGTTGGTTAATGCAGGAAGCAGTGTACACGAGTGAAGAACTGTGGAATAGTAGGAGTTAGAAAGTACTGTTTGATTGTGTGGTGTAAGGCCATCTTTAAAGAGTTAGCTCTGCCGGGCGGTGGTGGCGCACGCCTTTAATCCCAGCACTTGGGAGGCAGAGGCAGGCGGATTTCTAAGTTCGAGGCCAGCCTGGTCTACAGAGTGAGTTCCAGGACAGCCAGGGCTACACAGAGAAACCCTGCCTCGAAAAACCAAAAAAAAAAAAAAAGAGTTAGCTCATCTAGTCTTTTGTTGCCTCATTCACCAAGTTCTTTTTGGTACTTTCTAAGATGCCTTCACTGAGCCTTAAAAAGATCTTATCTAGTCATGTTTTATTACTGAAAAAATGATGCAGAGCTACGTTGTTTCCACAAGAGGGAGCTTGGAAACGACAGTTAGCACAGGATGCCTTAGGCTTTTGTTATAGACATATCACCTTATGAGGAAGGATTTATACCTTTATCCTGTATAAGAACTTATTTTGAGAACAGAATTTCATTATCCGAATAAAATTTATAGTTTTTTTAGGAATCTGAGAAAATGTCATATTCTCAGTGAAGACTTCACTAACTCAGAGAAAAGCAGTGTCCTTTATTATTAAAACCTACTGCTGGCTTGCTTGGAAGATTAGAAAAGTGTTTGCTCTATTATTTATATTGAATATATAAAATATAACTTGGGCGCTTTGTTCCCATTATTATTATTATCATCATTGTTGGTTCTGTTTGTTTTTTGGGTGTGGGTGAGAGCTTGTGCTTGCAGGTTGAAGTATGGCTTTCACACATAATGGCTACGTCTTTTTAGGATTTTTATTTAAAGGAGAATACTAATCTAATGGCTTTGTCAGCTGAGTCAAATAAGGAAGGTAATGTGTCTAGCATGTATGACTGTAGCACACAGATCATTAGTGCCTATTATGATTATATGATATATATGCATGCTTGTGCATGTTTATATGCATATTTATATAGGGCATTTTGCTCTAACTGTATTCTTTTATTGTAGCTTATATGAAGAATCAGCAGAAAATTTGCATCAGTTATCAGACAAGCTTCCTGCTCCTGGTAATATGATAACTGTTTTAGATTATTTGTATTTTGTACTTTTTATGAACAAGTGATGAATTCTATAGACTGCCAGTCCTGTAAACTCCAGGACAAATTGCTTCTTTAACTTAGATTGTCGGGATAACACACTTTCATGGTGCAGATAGCATACACATCACCAGATGGAATGTCGTGCAGTAGGATCAAGGTCTTTGCTCAGCAGTTTAAAAATAGAAACCACTTTTTGTTTCTAAAATGGAAAGCATATTTTATAAAATACTATATGATATTATCCTTAAACACCTTTTTTGTCCCAGTATACTGTATTCTTTGTATTACTCAAATAGTTATTGGCAAAATTTGGTACAGTGGTATCCACAAATACTATTGCACATTTTTTAAATAAATGTTTTCATTATTGAATACCATTTATTGACCATATGTTTGTTTGCTGTCTGTATTGTATATCATGCACTGTTCTGGAAACTGAATATACAGTGGTGTGTAAAGCTAGATAGTGATAAAGGATGACACAAATAAAATTCTTACATTCAAGGAGCTGGTATTTACATCCAGATTTTACTACGGAGTCCTGTATAGAAAATACAGGGTTTGTCGAGATGGCTCAGTGGTTAAGACCCTGCTTGCTCCTGCAGAGGTCCTGGGTTCACTTCCTGCCACTGACATGGCAGGTCACAGCCATCTATAACTCCAGTGCCCTCTTTGGCTTCCATGTGCATCAGAAATACGCACTCACTGAATGTGTTCACAAGTTAACATTTTGGTAACTTTTTCACCCAAGGATTGAGCCCAAAGCCTTGTACAGGTTAAGCTACCCTTCAGCCCACCAGATTCTCTTCAGTGAAATGTCCAGTTTAAAAATATTTACTAAAATTTTATACAGTTGCTATTTTTGTCCAATTAAATGCCTTTGGTTATCCAATTTTTATTTAGTTTTCATTTCATTTTATTTCCTGATCGTTCAATAAATTTGTAATTTCATGTCATTTAAACTGGTGTGAAGTAAACTTCTTTCTCAGAATCTAATGATGGTAATGTGATTGGTTATACTGAATGCTTTATTGTCCTTTAAGAGAAATGATTTATTTGAGCATTTCAATTTTATACTCATTCATTCCCTTTTGGATAACAAAATTAAATATAGGAGGATATGATGAAATCGCAGGTTTTTTTCTTTTTCTTCCCTGTTGAGTACAGGAGCATTGATGACCCCCAAAGCAATCCATATAATTAGCTGCTGCTGGAGAATTGGCAAGCTATTACGATATAGTTCATTGTTTTCTAGCACGTGCTAGCTATTTCCACATAGTATGGCATGACCTCAAATGGTGGAGCATTTTAATTTTTGAACTCTTGAAGATATCTACTGTTTTCAAATAGTCCTTTATTTTCTAAATAAGCTTAAAAAATTCAGTTGTTGAGAGCACTGTTTAAACCTGCTTTAGATCCAGCATGTTTTAAAACTTACTGTTTTTTTTTTTTTCCCTAGGTAGAGCGATGATAGACGTAATACTGTTGCCTTCTGACAAAGATCCTCCTAAGTTAAAAGAATGCTTGCCCATTGTAGGGGCCTTGAAACATCTGAAGGAATGGCATTCAGCAAAAGTTATCATAGCAGGAAGTCACTGTGAGATGTAAGCTCCTTTGGTCCTATGTCATTGTTCTACTACTGGGTTTTCAATAGATTGAGCCTTTGAAAATTACTGTAATATGATGAGGTACAGTTTTCTGTTGTACTGTAATTAGAGACTTGCAGCTTTACTGGAACCTAGGTTTTCCTCTCCTATTTCTAAGATGTTTAAGGTTATGATAGATCCTGTTAGTGATGATGGATAGTCACTGTTGAGCACCATTTCTCCAAATGCACTGTGTACCTTTAGGCTTTCAGTACCTATGTGCACTAGGGTGGCGACTCCGCTAGACTTGTCATGTCCCCTCTGCTTTCTGTGGTACATGGCAAGGTACAAATTGTATTTATGACACATTAGTAGAGGTCAGTTGTGTACTCCACATTTGATTCCAAACTTAGTACTAATGATTTCCTTTTTGGTTTAACAAATCAAGCACTTAAAGAATGCTGACTAAGCCAGGCCTAGCAGTAGATGCTGGTGAGCTCCCTACGTGGAGTATAGGCAAAGCAGGATGCCCACAGTCAAGACTGCCTGTGATCAAGTGTTGTTATGAAAGTCATAAGAGCTATGAAGGACATTCAGGGTGGCACTTTAGTTCTTTGAAGCTGAGGGACTGACATTGAATCTGTGTGAGCATCTGACACAGTTAAGCCAGCAGTAACTGGAAGGTTTCTGTTTATATAGTAGGGATGACAACTCTGAATATGTGTGAATGTAGCAGCCCTTCCCCAGAGACTACCTTAATGGATAATTCATATTAATAGAAAATTGCAGTTACCTCTCCTAGGCTGTAGTTAAAAATGTAGCCATTAAAAAAAAAAAAAAAAAAAAAAAACCAGAATTACCATCATTTAATTATCAAAATCTTCTTTTTAGCAGAAATTGTCAGAAAATTACAAAATACCAATTATCAAAATCTTTTTTTTTTTTTTTTTAACAGAAATTGTCAGAAAATTGCAGAATACCTGTCAGCTAATGTTATACCTTTAGAGGAGTTCAGAACTGCCGTTGACTCCAGGGAACTGTGGAGGGGAGAGATTCAGATGCGGGAGCGAAAGGTAACCGGTTTCATAGCTTCGCCATGTACAACGAAGGCCTTTGGACTTTGCTTCTGGTACAGCTGAGGTCAATGCCAGGATCCCTTGACTGACACCAAGTGGAGTTTTCTACAGTGATACAAACGGTGCATCTGCTCATAGCAGTGGCCCCTGACCTACACACTGCTCTGAGTAGAACTGTCGGTGACTTGTTGTTCAGTTGGTCCAAGTTTTAAATTTTTTTACATTTTTATTGGTTATGATTTCAGTAGACACTGTGGTTGTGTTTTAGGAATGGCTGTTGGATAGTGTGGCGTTTTGAGAACAGTATTGGACATTAGTCATGTTGCTTACCCAAGACACTTTGTTTTACTGCCTGTATTATCTACCAGAAACAGTACTGGGAGCAGTTATCTATGCATTCTTAGGTGATCTCAGCCACATACATACCAGCTCACCTAAACAATGTTTTAAAAATTTTATTAGAGTCTAGATATATCAGCCATCAGATGAAAATAGTTACTTAGATTACTTCAGTAAGTCTTCAACTTCAGAGGTGAGTGTTGGTGGTTTTTATAAGTTCTATCTATTTTGAAATATGTTCATATATGTAAGTTTTGTAGATAGGAAAATTAAGGTAGTTTCTTAATGCTTGTTCAGGATAATGAATGGGCTCTTGCATTCCTGTTGCTTTTGTACTTTTCCCCCCTTTATCTTTCTTACTGGCTCAGTGAACCATCCAATAAGACAATAGGAGTAATGTGCCATAGTTTATCTAGATTTACATACTGGCTTATCCTAGTTTTATGAAGAGTCGGTTGTTAGGTAAACTGTTTCTGCAAATGGTGTTAATAGGACTAATTAATTAATTAATTAATCTTTCACTTTGTCTCAATGCTGATTGATTGATTGATTAACATTGAGCCATAGTGAACGAGTTAACAATGTGCTTTGGAGAATTGCCTTTGTTTTCATTTTCTGAAGTCATGTGCTTACATGTGGGTGGATCATGCCAGAGTTCTTATGGGATTCTTTTACTCCTTTAGTATGAAACTACACACCCGTCAGTCCACAGTTTCATCTCATAGCTTTCAGCCGGCAGTCATTCTAGTGATTAAAGATGTAGACTGTAGAGTTACAATCCTGAATTCAAACCCTGAGTCCGTTCCAGTTCTGTGTGACTTCTTGGTGCCATAGTTATATTGTTCTCTAAGACAAGGATGATCATAATAACTCATAGCACTTATTTATTTGGCTTGTATTATTTAATATGAGTACACAGTAGTGACACAGGAAGTCCTGTCTGTCAGAATCATCTCATCTTTACTGTTAACAGCCATATTGTTGCTATTCCTGTGGTAACTGATTTCTCTCACCCACATACCCTGAAGGTAAGCTGTGCGAGGCCCCGTATTACAAGTCTAGTAGTGGAGAACACAGGCAGCTTTGTCTGACTGTGACTTACAGATTAGTAGGAAGCAGGCATTGAATGTGCACCAGTGAGGTTGCTTGGTCCTGTGGGCCACGTGAAATGAGTTACTTTACTGTTGCTGACTAACCTAGGATCACTGAAAGCTTTTTATGAAAAATTGGTGTTTAAGTTAATGGTACGATGTATACCTAACAGGAAGAACTGCCCGTTAAGCTGAGGTATCAAAAAAAAAAAAAATTCAGATTTGTATATCTATAGTAAGGTCAGTTTCTTCTCAATATCTTCATTCTGATAAAGTATATTAATCTTTATACATAACACCTATAGTTAAGTTCTCTTGGTTTCTTTTCAGTTTGGATTTGAAATTAGTTTTCCTGAATTTTGTTTGAAAGGAGTCACACCTATGAATATTAGTGCATATAATTTAAATACCTGCTTCCTTACCAAAAGGATAGCGTCAACTAAGGATAAGAATATTTTGCCTAAGGTAATGTATATACATTTAAATTTCTTTCTTTCTTTTTTTTTTTATTGCTATCGTCCAATTGTCCAATCGTGCCATTTTGCTCTATGAAATACTCTTGAATCATGACTTGCTGTTACTAATATGTATGATGCTTTGTGCTTACCGACATAGCTTCTATAACTCTTATAATTGAGTGTGTGAGTTGCATTGTGGGATGATCACTGCACATTGGTGAGAGACTGATTGCTACAAAGTATTTTTTTTAACGAGGTAATAATTTTAAAGTCAGTGTAAGCCTGAATGATCTTCAGTTGGAGGTTACTCTGTGACTCTTTTAAGATGAGGGAAAAGCTAGATGGCTAGATAGGCCCTGGTTTGAAACTTGACTTTTCACCTGCTATATAGTAGGTACAGCCTTGGGTAGATTGACAACTCATTTATGAAATGAACTACAAGCATAAAGCAAAGAAAGCAAAAAGTCCACCTTCATCTAACAAGCTACCCAACCCGTAGTCCCTTAAGGCTCCCCAAAGAGATCCAGCAGCTAGGAAGCACATCTTCAAGTGCCCAGCCTGTGGGGGCATCTTATTCAGACCACTGTGTGCCCCCATGTATGCATCCAAGGGAGGGTGGGGAAAGAAATGGGATGGGGAAGTGGGGGATTGCTGGTGTTTTCTGAAAACGAAAACTGATTTTGCTTGGGTGTGTTCATGCTTTCTGTGAGGCTTTTAAAATTTTAAACTAATCAGTAATTTGTTTGCTTTCATTTCATTTGCAGTATTTAAAGTAGTAAACAATTTGAATTTCTTTTCCAGGTTTTCCATTATTATGGTCCTGCTTTAGAATTTGTGCAGATGATAAAATTATCAGATCTTCCCTCCTGTTACATGTCGGATATCGAATTTGAGTTGTATCCTTTCGTTGACATATTCATTTTATTTTACATTCTGTGGGTCAGGTAGAATGGTTTGGAACCAGCAGGTAAACGCGTGTTAGATTTACATTGCTTTTCACTTTGTTGTATGCATTGTTTAATGTTCATGCCCAAGTGGAGTTTCCTTCCGTGGGGCTTCATGGGAAGGGAGTTCCTGCTTTCTCCACATTCTCCTGACAGAAATCCTTCCCCCAAGCCAGTCAGCCTTTCTTGCATTGTAGATTTCTTGCTGTGGGCAGGATTATGGAAGGAGTATGGAGCTGACTGAGCCTTGCTTCCTTGGTGCTTGTGATGTTGAGTGCTTGAGCACAGGCTACGTCTCTTACACAGAGTGGCATTAACTGGAACTGTCCTGCCCAGCACTGTCTTGATACGCCCACATTGGTTTTGTGTTGTCTTTATTACTGCTTTATTTAGTTCCAAGTGTCATTTAAGAATCACTTTCCCTTTTCTTGAATCCAAGATGCCTCTCCATGACTTCTGTTCTTTTCTTGATACTGTTCTGCTAAAGACGGATTGTGGAGTGTGTGGGTGTGACTCATGGCCACATTTTTCTCCCAATTCCAAAGTTGGGTTTCTAAAAGGTCTCACTTGCAAAAACCCACTTGTACCGCGAAAGGGCAGAAAAGGGGCACATGAAGCTGTTTCTATGATTTTGCTTTACATTTAGATGTTGGCTCATGCCCTAAGATAATTTAGTATATTTTTTCCTGGTCATGGTTTTAAGAATAGTTTTAACGTTTATCCCCAACTGCATGCTTCATATACTAACTTATGCTTCTAGAATAGGCAGAAGGCTTCCTTCTGTTTGACCCCTTGTGCTTGTGAGCGTCAGAGGAGAATGTTAGGAATTTAGGGAAAGCAGGGGAATTTATACACACTTCTGACTTGCTCAGATATTTCTCTTGCCATCAGTATGATTGATTTATGAACATTAGTTGGATGATACATCTTTCGGTACTTTTAACTAATTGTAAATGCCACCATATAGATCTGAAATATTCAGTCTTCTTGTGGGGGTGGGTCACTTGTGTGTAGATCAGGGGCCAGCTAGCAGGAGTCGCTTGTCTCCTTCCATCTTGAGGGTTGTTAAAAGGTCAGGTGCCTTTACCCCTGAGCCCCTTCACTGACCCTGAACAGACATTTTAAATTATGTAATTGCTGGTTTAAAATGGACCACTAACACAGCGCCCTTGAATTTTTTAAGGCAGAGATTCTTTTTTTACTCATTCTTTGTTTTTATACTTTGTAGTAGATACTCAGAACTAATAATTAAGGAAATAATGCATAACAGAAAGAATAATTGGTAATTCTTGTACTTAAGCTTAATGAATGATTTTCAGTGAATTATGGGAGAGTGTAATAATCAAGCTGTTTTTTCCCAAGTTGAGCTATTTTCTGGTTGCTGGTCTCTCATTCTTTAACTCCTGAGTACAGAGAGGTGACTGGGCACTGCACGAGGCAGAATTCCATACTGCTGTTGGAACAGATCTCTTCCCTGTGTGGAAAGGTATAGGGGCTTTGTTCATCGTATATCTAGTACTTAACATTTCAGGACCTGTTAAAAAAAAAAGTAAATACAGCTCTTGCTCATGACTTTGGTACCATAACACAGCTTTACCAGTAATTCATGTTAAGATATTGCTCAAATGTTTTGTAGACAAAGTGACACTTGATTTTATAAAGGACTTTCAGAAATAAACCTTACGGGCAGTGATTTTAAAAGTTATATAAATTTCAAAATATATCATTAATCTCTTCTATGATATCTCATCCCAGCTTTTGGGAGCCATTTGTATGACTGTGTTATCTTTTCATGGTAGAACAGGGAGTGGGAGTAAACTTAAAACATCATTGGATGGTTATTTGTTATATTACAATTTTCTTCTGTATTCCAGTGCTACAGAAGAGATTGTAGCTATTTTAATAGTTACATGTGTATATCGTGTAATACATTTGATGCCCTTTTAACATTAAAAAAATTGGGACATATAGGATCCTATGTAGACTCTTGTGTCTAAAATCTTATATCATTTTTTAAGAGGAAAACACATAAGTCATTTCTTTCTGGAAATTTTCAACCATTGCAGTTCCATAGAAATGATTTTAATCATTTCTATGTGTAATATGTAAGACACTTACTGGCTGTATTTATGTAACACTTTCTTACCCCTGTCTTACCTGGTTACTAGCAAGTCTCCTGGGAGGAGATAGTGATTTCTATAATTTCAGCAGTTTCCCCAGGGTGGCATATTAGGCCATGGTTGTTATTCCCTTAGCAAACTGATGCTCTAAAGGGAATGTGATTTTAAGATGATCTTTTATATACTTATATGATCCCTTAAAAATTTGGATTCCAGTCCCATTTTCTTGTATGCTTAATAACATTTTGAATAGTATCCAAAGTATTTTGGATGAACTGGCCTTTGATGATGTCAAGTTAAAGTCACGTATATACCTATGATTTATTTAATTGAAGATATGAAATGACCCTTAGTTATCGAAGGTGATGCTTATCCCAGAAATGAACAGTTATTTAGTACCTCATGTGCAGCCATTTTGTTTTAAACGTGCTCCTGGAACTCTGACTGTAAAGCATTAGTGTATAATGCACAGGTCAGTGTGTATAAGTGAGGCCTTATACACTCCTGTCTGCAATGCAGCAGAGGGAGGTACCTACAGCAGGTGCTGCCCTAGTCAGGGTTACTCTTGCTGGGATCAAACACTATGACCAAAAAGCAAGTTGGGGAGGAAAGGGTTTTTTTGGCTCACACTTCCTGATCATAGACCGTCACTGAAGGAAGTCAGGACAGGAATTGAAACAGGGCAGGGACCTGGAGGTAGGAGCTGAAGCAGAGGCCATGGAAGAGTACTGCTTACCGGCTTACTTTTCATAGCTTGCTTCAGCTTGCCTTCTTATAGAACCCAAGACTCCTAGCCTAGGGATGGTACCACCCACAACAGGCGGGGTTCTCCCCCATTGATTACTAATTAAGAAAATGCCTTACAGCAGGATTTTATGGAAGCATTTTCTCAATTGAGGCTCCCTCCTCCCCAGTGACTCTAGCTGGTATCATGTTGACATAAAACTTAGCTAGTACAGGTGTCTGACTTATACAAGAAATCTTTTAATTTGAAGCCATTTGGTTATTTTTTATTTATATTGGGTCATAATTTGTCTTTACATTTTTCAAAAAAAGTAATTGAATAGCTGATTCTTTCTTGAAGTTCAGTGCTGTGTGTGTAGCCTTGTTTTTTTTTACTACTAATCTTACTAAAAAGTTTTTGTTTAGTATATAAGACATTTTGTGACATTTTCATAATGTGTGTCATTATACTTTGTTGGTTTTAGACCTTTGTTTGTTTAATTGTTGTTTATCAAAACAATGTCCTATGGTGTGTCAGTTGCTTATTTAGATAGTGCAGACGGCAGGAAGACAAGGCCCCCCCCCCCTTCTTTCGGAAGTATTAATATACACAATCATCAGGAAATGCCTTAGTTTTGCATTATCCTTCCTCTATCTGTCTTTCTCTTTAATTAACTCCAAAGTATGTGTGAACATTTCTTGTAGTAAAGCCTTTCTTCATAGACTCCACGAGGATATTAGAGTTTTATGGTACTACTCTGTGGTTAGAAAATGCGGTTTTTAAGGGGGAGTTTGCAGTTTTAAGTCTGAGCTCATTAGTGACTGCTTGTTAGAGAGGAGCCGTGCGATGACTGGATGGGGTTTGAAAGTGATGGTGGAAATGTGCTGCTGGCCATTGAGTTGTAGACTCACAAAGGTACCTATGGCATCGTCTTGGAGTCTCAAGTCCTCGGAGGGTTAGTGCATGGGTGAGAATGGGCGATCAGAGTCCGTCTGCTATGATCCACTGTGAGCAACTGACACCTATATTTCATCGAACATTAAAACTTGGGAGATTCAGAAATATTTGTGTTGATCTTTGTTTTAAATATTTGTAGCAAATATTTCATCACAGGCTGTTTAAAAAGTGGGACCATGGTAGTGGGTCATGAATCAGTATGTAAGTTATATGTAGAACTGCTTTCAGCATCCTTAGACAGCTGCAAGTGGGACCTTACCTGGCGTGTTCCCACAGAAAGTTCCCTTTCTTCCCCTTGCAGCTGTGGCAGCCTCTTCTTACATGGGCTGCATTTTGGACAGTGATGTCTTTTTTTTTTTTTTTTAAATGAAAGTACTGAGTTTTAGTATTTAGAGAATTAGATATGTCTTTTACATTGATTGATTATTTTCTGTTGCTAAGTGCTTTACTTCCAATTGTTAATCTTTGGTTGTTTAAAATACACCTAACTTTTTAAAAGTTTTCCCTATAATAATGAAGACAAACACTTCTGTTTTCCCTAATTTTATACCTGTAATTAAGATAAGTAATAATAATAAATAGCAATAGAGCTAATGTTGTGAAATCCTGACTCAGTGTCATGTATTCATGGTACTAATCCGTTTACATAGGGCAATTAAAACAGATTTTCATTAGGTTTAAGATATTTGACTAATGCTTTGCCTAAATTTCTCCAGAGTTTTTATAAAATTAATGTTCTTTATTGGAATGTGCTGATTGATATAACTGAATTTCTAAAATAGGTGATATAACTCCTAAAGCTGAAATTTGTTTTATTTAGTCCTTAATCAAAATGAGAATTTAGATAAATACATCATAGTGATTCTTTTGAGCAAATATTTAGGAAACATCTGTATGCTTAGCCTTGAGAATACAAATATGAAGTTGAATTTACTCATGAATCAGTCAGAAACTGCGATGTGTTTTTTTAGGGGGAGTCTAATTTGTTATCTTTTGCATTTTACCTACTAGCAATAAATCTATTATTTCTAGGAATGAAAGTTTCATTTTTGCTTTCAGATATGATTATGTAGCTACAAAAATAATCAGTACAGCTAGTATTTAAAGTTATGGTACCACACACTTTGGGTATTAGGTCTCTCAGTTCCTCAATGTTTTTTAGATGTACAAAGGTATCATCCCAACAATCTCTTACCCAACACACAAGTTCAGAAAATATGTATAGCAAAATGTCCTAGGTACTTTTCCTGTTGCCATGTTAGATTCCCTGACAGACACACCTTAAGGAAAGAAGGGTTTATTCTGATTCACAGCTCGAAGATTCATTAACAAATTAATCCTTCATGGTGGGCAGCGTGTGTCACCAGGAACTTAAAGCAGCAGGTCATATTGCATCTAGAGTAAGGAAGCAGAAAATAATGATTGCACATGCTCAGACTGCTCCCCCCCCCCCCCCACCTCTGTTGTACAGTCCTGGACCCAAGGCCAGGCAATGGTGATGCCCACTTTTAGGGATGGTCTTTCCACTTTATTTAACCTAAGATAATCCCTCACAAGCAAGCCTGTAAACTAACCTAATCTAAATAGCTTCTTACAGTTGTGCCAGGAGGTTTGGCCCTTGCTTATCTAGATCTTGTCAAGTTGTCAATTAACACTGACCATCAGACAGAGTTTTCAGAAATAATTACCCTAATAGAAAAGAGGAGACTATAGTTTTGGATCCATCTCTCTGCTTTACTTGTTTCTCTTCTCTTTGTTTTTTGTGGGGGAAGAGTGTGGGCGCCTTTTTTTCTTTCATTTTTGCAGAGAGGTGCTTGAGAGAGCACTACTCAGTATCTGCTAAATATGTGAAATATGAATTTTACACGACATTTGTCAACAGCGGATTTCAGTGTGCAAGCAACCAAAGTGTGCTGTATTCTTCTTCAGGTTGGCGCTCTCTTTGTATTGCCGTGCACCGTTAGTAATGTGCTTATCCCACCTCCCAGCCAACTGGCCTCAAGAAAGTGGAAGGAATACATAGCTAAAAAGCCCAAGACTATCAGTGGTAAGTACAAGGATGTTTTGTTGGTACATAATAGATAACGCATTAAGTGGAAGTAACCTTTATTGGAATTTATTGTTTAATACCTCTAACCGTGTCCATTAAAAAGGGCAGTCGTCAAAAGGCAGGACTTAGGTTAATTAGGTAGCTGCTTAGATTGAATATTGGGTTCTAAGACACATTTCAAGAACAAAATAGGTGAAAATGAAATGGTTCACTTATTACATGAGCCTGTGTCTATAATTTTCTGAAGACACTAGAACTTAATTATTTAACACATGTTGCTTGTGTCCCACAACATCATAGGTTTGTTAGCAAGATGGCTTTTATAATAACTGTACATTGGTTTATCTTCGTGTTATAGATAAAGGCATTGGTGCTTAGAGAACTTAGCAGATAATTGGCAGAAACTTGGTTGAGTTTTGGTGCTGCCAGTTTGCTGTGCTGGGAGAAAAGTAACTCTCATTTAACCTAATCATCTTGGATGTCAGTGTGTGAGCATAGAGGTCCTTGTGCTCACAAATGAGCACTAGGGAGCCCTTTTTGTTTTTAAAGGCTCTTAACTTTAAGAAGGCTTGTTCTTTCTTAAGATTGATTTATTTTATGTACGTGAGTACACTGTCACTGTCTTCAGACACACCAGAAGAGGGCATCGGATCCCATTACAAATGGCTGTGAGCCATCATGTGGTTGCTGGGAATTGAACTCAGGATCTCTGGAAGAGTAGTCAGTGCTCTTAACCGCTGAGCCATCTATCTCTCCAGCCCTTGGGGTTGTCTGTTGTGGTTATAGAGACTCCCACACTTCCAGATAGCAGCCGCTTGTGCAATGCTAGAATGTGAGTAAGTGCAGGCTTATCCTGTCTTGGCTGCTCATGGGGAATGGATGCAGCTGGTGTTTTTAGGTGATCCAACAAAATCAGAAGTAGATTTTCAGAGCAGCAGTGTGGTAGGTTTCCCTTATACTACACGAAGTCATGGGAAACTATGCTTATTACCATGTCTATGACTAGTTATGTATATGTGTGTGAATGTTTGCATCTCTTAAATAAATATATCTCAGTCTATCTTGGGTAGCTCATCAATGCTTGCTTTTCTTGTAACTTTGTACAATTTCAGGTAGCTGCTAAGTCGACAGTTGTAAGTCTAGGAGAGTTTATTGACTGAGAATATACACAGGTTTTCCTCCCATGATTTTTATTGTACCTAAGAAAATACCTTGTAGTTTGAGTTCATGTTTTAGACTCACTGACTCTTGAAACTTAGGGATGGATAGTGGAAGCTTCTGAATAATAATCTGACCCAGATCACATGGTTTGAAGATTGTTGATTACTGATTAGTCCAGGTCATTAGCACTGATTAAACTTGCTCCTTGCAGGAGTTTTTCTTTTAATCTAAGAAGCAGAACAAAATGAAATGAGATAGTTGATTATGGTCTTTCCTACCTATGACCCTTCCTGAAGGGGACATTTGTTACTTACCCTGGTGACAAACTTGAGAAGCCAAGTATTGTAGGAAACAGAAAAGGTAACTATTGATTAGTTTCAGTAACTCTCGGATCCAGAACATTTCATACCTGTGCACATGTACCACTAACAGTACTTCTCTCAGTAGCTCACATTAGCTTTCAGGTCATCCTCAAGCCATAACTGTCTTTCTTGGTTCTTCATCATTGTTCTTGAAGTCTCCAAATTAAGGCTTATCCTGAACAGTTTCCTGATTGTATTTCTTTGAGACTTTGTCTATCATTTTTATTCATTCATTCATTCAGCCAGCTGCCAGCCAGCCAGCCAGCCAGTTAAGTATTCTTTGGTTCATTTATCTGAACATGAATGGATATCGTCGTCCACTAGATGTGGTAGAGTAATTTGAGGATTACCACTTTATATCCCACTCACTGTTTTCATAGTGTTGCATAGAAAATAAATGTTGAAAAGTAGAACTTTGTATTTAGTAATGGATAAACAACCCTGAAGACACTGCATGAAAAAAGCAAGGTGTGCATCAAGTAGATATCTGTAAAAAGAACACCTTAATATGTGTATTCAACATTTATACATATTCGGTGTATGCATTATTCATGGATTTGCCATACATTTTAATTGAGCACATATGGTTTACTAGGACTATTTACCACGCTTGACTCACATTAAACAAAATCTTGAAGCTTACATTGTAGTAGAGATAAAGCCCTTAGTTCTTAATCTCAAATCTTCACACAGCCCAGGATTGTAGTTTTCAGGCCTTTACTCCCAAGCTGTTTTCTCGTTCAGGATCAGTTGTGCCGTCACACCCACGGCTGCCAGCAGGCTCTTCTGGTCACACCCATCTTTGCAGCAGCATTGTTTCTCCTTGTTACTTACTGCTGTTTAATATTGCAAATTTGTCCCTAGCTGATACCCACAGGTACCTTTAGAAATATGTGTTATATCGTAAGTGAGGTATGTATTTCCAGATAGTTATTACTATCTCAGCAGGAACAATTAAGTGGACCGGGACTTAGTCATGAACTATGCGCCAATATGTGTCTTAGTTGTTCTCAGTTCGCCAGGTTCCTTTCCTTGTAAAGTACATGTATGTTTTTATTATAACTATAGCTACCGTTGCTTTCACAGATGAAAAGTTCTTAAGTAGCAGCAGGTCTCTGTGGTGTGACCTAGAATGTGCTCAGTTTGAAGTGTGCTTTAAAGCCTAGGAGCAACAATGCTTTTAAAAGATAGTAAGCAGAGCACTCAAAAATCATGCTATGGAGAAAACTGGGAAAGCATTGAGCACACTAATGAGAGCATCTTCTATGTATCTAGAAAGAGATTTCCTCATATACAGTTTTCATGGAAGGCCAGATGGATCATGAAAAGTGCCCAGCTTTTCATAGAGGAGTCTTATAAAATATTTGTTAAAATATTGAGCTATCATCATCTCAAGTCATAGAAATGAGATAAAACTCATTATCTATCAGTGTTGGAGGCCTACTGTGTGCTGGGCATGTTGCATTTGTTATTTTTGATTTTTAGAACAATATTGGAAAATGATTTTTTTAAAGAACCTTTTTGTTGTTGCAAATGACAAAATTTAGATATCTAGAAATTATGAAACTTGTCTATCATCACAGGGTGGAGCCCCTAATCTGAATGACTTAAAGGCCATCCACGGTCGCTTTTGTTTCACTCTGGAGATCTCCTGAAAAGGGTTTTTACAGCTTAGTCTTTCGTATTTCTTACTTGAAATTTAAGGAAGTCATTCGTTCTTAGGTAACAAAATAATAATAGCGTCTGATGATGTGTGTATGGCAAGCTCCAGGCTCAACAAGAGATCCTGTCTCCATGTCTGAGGTGGAGATCAATCAAGGAAGATACCTGATGTCAACCTTGGCCTTTCACACACTGGCACATATACACACATACACACACACACACACACACACACGCACACGCGCATACACACGCACACACACACACACTCACACGCTCACACGCTCACGCGCACACACAAAAGTAAATGAGTAAATAAAGAGCTTACAGTACTGGAGTTCATAGACTTTTACTTTATGTAAAAACTGTCTTAAAATGAACCACATATCCAAATTTAAGAACTAAAATTGTACAATTTGTATGAGCTAACAGATACAAAAAAAGCACATTGCCTAAAATGGAAAAAATAAATCTGTAAGTTAGAGTCTACGAAAATTCAAAATCTATACTTTTTGAAAAAAACATTTAAGACAATTTAAAAATAAGCAACGTATGAGGAGAAAATAGCTCCAAACATGTTTTGAGCCTGGACAGATCCTTACAACTCAGTAAGACAGCCCCACTAGCAAGTGGATGAGTCTTGAATAACGTCATCACTGATGATGTATGAATGGCTAAGAACCCTCCTGGAAGCCTGCTCAGCATCACTAGTCTTTTGAGAAATGCAAATGACAACCAGAATGTGATCTTATAAGGACACTCACTAGAATAATTGTAATTGAAACCGTGACTATCACAGGTTAAGGATGGAGCAAATATTGCATGGTGTTTTGCTTAATAGAACAACTGTTTATTACGGAAAACATTTTGAGAGTAAACTTAATCATACAACCCAGAAATTTTAGTCCTAGCTATCTATCAAGGAGAAAACATTTGTGAGCAAATTCATATATATATGTATAGACAAAGGCAACTCTCAACCTTAGTCAGAGAAGCATCTATTTTCAGTCATGAGTGCTTAATGCAGACCTCATGGCTGCTCAAGAGAGTGATGGATAAGGGCTTATCCTGAATGAGTCATCCACTACCGTCTGTGTGGCTCAGGGACAAATCCTGGAAGAAGAGACAGAAAGCATGTTAGTACCGGAAGACAGGAAGGCAGAGGAACCCCATAGACACGACATAATCTGTGTGGTCTCATACACACAGCAGTTGCAGTTAGTATGCTTGGCTTGCACAGACAAACCTGACCATACAGTCATAAATAGGGGAATGGGGTCACTGACCCCTACCCCTTCCTGATGAACTTTGTCCACTGATGGACTCTGGAAGATGGGAGCCATCACCTTCAGTTGTGCAAACTCACCAGGTTCCACTGAATTGTTGTATCCCTGAGGCCATGCCAGGGTCTGGGCAAACTCAGAGGGACACAAAACGACATTAATGTTGTGAAGAGATTAAGAGGGAAGGATGGTGGATAGGAGAGAGGTGTGGGAGGCACACAGTGCTGTGTCGCCACACTCAGAGGCATTTGATTCTAAGGCTACCTGAAGTCCCCTCAGAGGTAAATGTAGAGCTTTGTTCACTATAGTTCAGTGATTCCGTGCACCAGCTAAACACTGGAAAAGTGGAGCTGGGCTGCACCTAAGAACAGTCCAGTGTCAGTCGATAGGCCATTGCTCCTGTAAAAGCACCTGGGTGATTGACATGTGTTTCCCCATGTAGCTTCTTCAGCCCAAGCTGGAGAGTCTCAGTTACTGAAGAGAATCACTCAGGTGTTCAGGGACAGAGTAAGAATGGAGAAGTTGGATTTTGGAACTTTCATTTACCTGGAGAAAGATAGCACCTGAGTAGTAGGTCTCAAACTTGAGTCTCACTGGTGATGAGGATAAACACTTTGGAAGCTCTGCAATATCCTTTTGCTGTTTTGCAGAGGCTAACATGCTTCTTATGCTGTTCAACAATAAGGAAGTCATTGTTCATAGTTGGAGGCTCTGGGATAGCCTCTGAATAGATTTTTCTATTCATTGTTTCTTTCAAATTTGATATTTTAGGTGTAATGGAAAGAAGATGTATTTAGCTTATGAATTATATGTTATTTATTTGAAAAGGCTGTGGGAGACTATGTAAATCCTTGTTTTGTAATCGCCACAGTAGGAGGCTTCTTAAAGCTGTAAATACAGCTATCAGTTAAAATTCTCTCTAGGACTGAGCTGCAGATATTTTATTGCATAGTCATATTAACAGCTAAATTGTATGCTAACTTGTTCAAAGCTTAGTCAGGGGATAAGATGAGGGATCAATGTTAGCTGTATATGTTTGGAGATGTTTTAGGAATGTAAAGTTAGTAGACTGGTGTGTGTGTGTCTGTGTGTGTGTGTGTGTGTGTGTGTGTGTGTGTGTGTGTTTGTACACGTGCACGCATGCACAAGTGATCCTGTGCACTCATTTGTGGTTCCTGCTTGTCTCTATGAGTTATTTCAAAGTTGAGTTTATAATTAAACAATGGTATCATTGTTATAAAAATTACAGCTTCCTAGGATGCCTATATTTAATTCTTGACTGTATGTTGATATTTATTTTTGGCATAATTATTAAATATTATTTTTATTATTTTTTAAAAATTGTTTTATTGAATATTGTATTTATATTTCAGATTTTCTCCCCTTACCCCAATCTCCCCACCAGCCAGGAACCCCCATCCCCTCCCCACTTCTCCTGCTTCTATGAGGATGTGTCCCCACCTATCCCCCACTCCCACCTCCCCACCCTCGAATTTCCCCACACTGGGCATCCAGCCTGCATAGGACCAAGGATCTCCTCTCCCACCTAAGCCCAACAAGGCCATCCTCCCCTACATATACAGCTGGAGCCATGAGTTCCTACCTATGTGCTCCCAGGCTGTTGGTTTAGACCCTGGGAGCTCTGGTTGGTTGGTATTGTTGCTCTCCTCATGGGGCTGCAAACCCTTTTAGCTCCTTCAGTCTTCTCCCTAACTCCTCCATTGGGATCCCCTTGATTAGATCAATCATTAGCTGTGAGCATCTACATCTAAATATGTCAGAATCTGGTAGACCTCTAAGGAGACAGCCATATCAGGCTCCTGTCAGCATGCGTTTCCTGATATCCACATCAACATCTACCTTTGGTGACTGCACATGGGATGGATACCTAGGTGGAATGGTCTCCAGACGGCTCCTCCTTCAGTTTCTGTTCCACACTTTGTCTCCATATTTGCTCCCTTGAGTATTTTGTTACTCCTAAGTAGGACAGAGGCATCCACACTTGGTCTTCCTTCTTCATGAGCTTCATGTGGTCTGTGAGTTGAATCTTGGCTACTTCAAGCTTTTGGGCTAATATCTACTTATCAGTGAGTAGATACCATGTGTGTTCTTTTGTGATTGGGTTACCTCACTCAGGATGATATTTTCTAGTTCCATCCATTTACCTAAGAATTTCTGGAATTCATTATTTTTAATAGCTGAGTAATACTATTACTATCCATTATTATCTATTATTATCCATTATTATCTATTATTATCCATTGTGTAAATGTACCACATTTTTGTATCCATTCCCCTGTTGAAGGACATCTGGGTTCTTTCCAGCTTCTGGCTATTATAAATAAGGCTGCTATGAACATAGTGGAGCATATGTCCTTGTTATAGGTTAGACCATCTTCTGGGTGTATGCCCAGGAGAGGTATAGCTGGGTCCTCAGATAATGCTGTGTCCAATTTTCTGAGAAACCGCCAGACTAATTTCCAGAGTGGTTGTACCAGCTTGCAATCCCACCAACAATGGAAGAGTGTTCCTCTTTCTCCACATCCTCACCAGCATCTACTATCACCTGAGTTTTTGATCTTAGCCCTTCTTACTGGTGTGAGGTGGAATCTCAGGGTTGTTTTGATTTGCATTTCCCTGATGACTAAGGATGTTGAGCATTTCTTAAGGTGCTTCTCGGCCATTCGAGTTTCCTCTGTTGAGAATTCTTTGTTTAGCTCTGTACCCCATTTTTTAATAGGGTTATTTGGTTGTCTGGAGTCTAATTTCTTGAGTTCTTTGTATATATTTGATATTAGCCCTCTATCAGATCTAGGATTGGTAATGATCTTTTCCCAATCTGTTGGTTGCCTTTTTGTCTTATTGACAGTGTCCTTTGCCTTACAGAAGCTTTGCAATTTTATGAGGCCCCATTTGTCACTTCTTAATCTTAGAGCGTAAGCCATTGGTGTTCCTTTCAGGAACTTTTCCCCTGTACCTAGGTATTCGAGGGTCTTCCCCATCTTCTCTTATATTAGTTTCAGTGTATCTGATTTTATGTGAAGGTCCTTTATCCACTTGGACTTGAGCTTTGTACAAGGGGATAAGAATGGATTGATTTGCATTCTTCTGCATGTTGACCTCCAGTTGAACCAGCACCGTTTGTTGAAAATGCTGTCCTTTTTCCACTGGATGGTTTTAGCTCCTTTGTCAAAGATGAAGTGACCATAGGTGTATGGGTTCATTTCTGGATCTTCAATTCTATACCATTGATCTGCCCGTCTCTGTACCAATACCATGCCGTTTTTATCACTATTGTTCTGTAGTACAGTTTGAGGTCAGGGATGGTGATTCCCTCAGAAGTTCTTTTATTATTGAGAATAGTTTTCTCTATCCTGGATTTTTTGTTATGCCAAATGAATTTGCAAATTGTTCTTTCTATCTCTATGAAGAATTGATTTGGAATTTTGATGGGGATTGCATTGAATTATAGATTGCTTTTGGCAAGATGGCCATTTTTACTAAATTAATCCTGCCAATCCACGAGCATGGGAGATTTTTCCATCTTCTGAGATCTTCTTCGATTTCTTTCTTCAGAGACTTGAAGTTCTTGTCATACAGATCTTTCACTTGCTTGGTTAGATTCACTCCAAGATATTTTATTTTATTTGTGGCTATTGTGAAGGGTGTCATTTCCCTAATTTCTTTCTCAGCCTGTTTATCCTTTGAATAGAGGAAGGCTACTGATTTGTTTGAGTTGATTTTATATCCAGCCACATTGCTAAAGTTGTGTATCAGGTTTAGGAGTTCTCTGGTGGAAGTTTTTGGGTCACTTAAGTATACTATCATATCATCTGTAAATAGTGAAATTTTGACTTCTTCTTTTCCTATTTGTATCCCTTTGACTTCCTTTTGTTGTCTAATTAATTGCTCTGGCTCGGACTTCCAGTACTATATTAAATAGGTAAGGTAAGAGTGGGCAGCCTTGTCTAGTCCCTGATCTTAGGGGGATTGCTTCAAGTTTCTCTCCATTTAGTTTGATGTTGGCTACTGGCTTGCTGTATATTGCTCTTACTATGTTTAGATATGGGCCTTAAATTCCTGATCTTTCTAAGACTTTTAACAGGAAGGGATGTTGAATTTTGTCAAATGCTTTCTCAGCATCTAGTGAGATGATCATGTGTTTTTTTCTTTGAGTTTGTTTGTATAGTGGATTCCATTGATGGATTTCCGAATATTGAACCATCCCTGCATTCCTGGGATAAAGCCTACTTGATCATGATGGATGACTGTTTTGATGTGTTCTTGGATTCAGTTTGCAAGAATTTTATTGAGTATTTTTGCATCAATATTCAGAAGAGAGATTGGTCTGAAGTTCTCTTTCTTTGTTGGGTCTTTGTGAGGTTTAGGTATGAGCGTAACTGTAGCTTCATTTCTTAAGAATTATATATAAAATAATTGTCAGTATGTCAGGATACTCCTCCCTCTGGTTGTTTGAGATATTTTTATTTTTCCTTATGTTTATATGGAATATTATCTCCTTTACATAGTTTTACATAGTTTTAATTTTCTGTTTGTATTGTTGATCTGTGAACAAAGTGAGTGTTAGAAAATTTTAAACCTATTAAGAAACTTACTGATATAAGATAGTGGCTGATACAGAACTTTGAGAGTAGAGCATGGTGGTACAGCACTTACCTAGCATGTCCTAGGCCTGGGTTTGAACTCTAGTACTATAAAACTAGTAAAGTTTTGCTAATGAATTTCTAATTATAGTATATACCCTCACTATGGTTTATGTTAATTTGTAAAATTTGAAGCAACTAATTGACAATTGGTAGTTTCTCTCTTTCTCATTTTATCTGTATCATGTAGCTAAGAGGCTTTTCTGCCTTGGTGAATGTTTGGTAATCCAAACATTGCCTCATTGATTGATTGTGCCAAATACAGCATTCAGAAATAGGGGTTGTCTTTTATAATCTATTTCAGAAATAGAGGTTGTCTTATAATCCTTGATCAGAACTGAATAACTACTAATTGTAAGTCTGGTATTTCCTGCAGAATTTATGTAAAAGTTATTAAGTAAGTCTTCAACTAACACTTGCCAAAATTCTGAGATAACAGGTTTTAAGAAGCTGCAGTTGTCATGGTTGGGAGTTCTGTAAAGTCAATGTTTTTCTTAGGAGAAAAGCTAGGTTGTTGTCAACACAGAATTCAGTGTTTACAGAGCTAGCCAAGCTGCAAGGTAAGACAAACACAGAAACTAGTGGAGAGACAAGTGCAGCTTTAACTGTTGGTTCTTAGATGACCCATGAATTACGATCACTCTGTTTTTATAGAACTTTGTGTTCCTTTTCTAATTACCTTAATTCATGTTCATGTCTAGAAGAAGTGTTTATGAACAGGAGTGATGTTTTTGTTGTAATCTAATTGCCAAAATTATTTGACACTCACTTTGTTTAGGAATAATTCTTTATTCACAGATCATATCTGTGAAGTAGACTGTTGCTGTGATAAAATTATTTTAGTGATTTTGTTCTAGCATTTTTTCACATGTGCATGTATATTATATTAGCATATATATTAATAAGAGATGGCTTAGCAGTTAAGATCACTGACTGCTCTTCCAGAAGACCTGACTCTAGTCCCAATACAACATAAACATCTGTAACTCCAAGTCTAGGAAATCTGACATCTTCTCCTGGCTTCCACAGGCACCAGACACTTATGGAGTACACAGACATGCATTCAGGCAAACACTCATATACATTTAAAAAAGAAAAGTTGGAGTTACATTTCACTTCCAGAATTCTGTAAATCATGCAGGGAAGAAAATGTTCAGGGCGCTTCATGTTCAGTAGTTAAGCATTCTGTAACAGCCAGTGGTCAGTGGTCTTCATTTCAGAACTCCGGTTCTGCTGGCTTGTATGGCCCAGATATAGATACCTTGTTTTATCCCCATTAGACAATAAACTTTTTATCTTGTGTACTTTAAGGCATTGCTAGATTACGTCTAATTCTTGCATAATGCAGTTGCTATGCAAATGAAAAAGAAGTTTGTATATGTTTAAATGTACATGCATTTTTCTCGTAATATTTTTTTTTCTATAGTTGATTGAATTCAGAGAAACAGAGCCTGCAGAAAGTTGTTTTTCTGTTCTGTTTTCCTTTCATCCGTTGAGTTGTGTATGCATATAACTGTTAGTTTATTCTACTTTGAAGAAATGAAAGGATGCAGAGACAGGCAGATCTTTGGAGTTGACTGGCCAGGCAGCGTAGCGGATTAGTGAACTCCAGGTTCAGTGAGAAACTCTGTCTCATGAATAGTGTGGAGAGCGACAGAGGAAGATACCACATGTGGCCCTTCACCAGCACACGTATTCATGTGCACACACTCATCCACATACCACTTAAATACATATGCCCCTCTACACACACACACACACACACACACACACACACACACACACACACGAAAGCCGAAAAGTATGGACATGTAGGTATAAGAAGAATTTTATGGAACTTTAGTTAGGGCAAAAGAACAAGTACATGGTGATTAGACAGATGGAAAAGTTCGTACTTTTTATTGGTTTTATGACTTTCTGCTTGAACACCTTCTTAACTAAATGGTCCCAAATGTATTGAAGCGACAGCTTGTTTTACCATAGCATACCAGGGAAGTGTGCAGTCGTTCTCTCTGAAGGATCTAACAGTTGCCGTGAGATGAGCACCATTTTCTGTTCTTAGCTAGATCTCTGTTTTTCAGTCCCTGACGTTGACGTGAAAGGAGAGTTTTCTGGCTATCATCTCCTGCTGCAGGGCAGTGGCAAGGGAAAATGCAGAGCCACGTTGCTTCACTCGGCCAGCCAGATCAATGGCTCATTTGCACTCAGTTTCATTCATGGAAAGATGAAAACAAAGACAGAAGAAGCCAGACTGAGTGAGTATTAACTTAGCCAGAAGAGACCCATTTCTACACTCCTGGTACTGTTAATTAATTTACATGGATTTCAGTGGCAGGAAAGATAATGAAACTCCATTTCTGCCGTTAGTTTACCTTTTATTTTAAGTACATTTTTTAGTATAGATAGTATTTTGCTCTTATTCTTTCTCCTCCCCCTCTCTCCTCTCAGATGCGCTCTACCTCTTTACCTACCCAACTTCATGTTCATGCTTTCCCTGCCTCAAAATAGCCAAAAATAGAAAATCAAAACTAACAAAAATCAATAAGGCAAAAAATACCAAACAACAACAAAAAGCACACAAAACCATGGAGCCCATTTTGTGTTGGCAAACTGCTGCTGGCATGGGGCCTGCCCTGAAGTGTGCCTGATATCCCCAATGACAGTCCACCACAGAAAACTGGGTTTTCTTCTCCCAGCAGGTATTAATTGCAAATAGCTTCTTGCTTAGGGGTGGGACTTTACATCCACTTCCCTGTCTCCATGCTGGGATTTTAAATATAACATTGCTATAATTTAAAATGAGGAGAATTAATTTCTTTACAGTATACAGAATAAAAATTAGCTATTAGCTTTCAATTTCAAATATCAAGTTGTTAATGTTTACTGTTTTCAAAACTCAAAGCAATTATTTAAAATAAATATTTATGTTTCTCTCAAGTTTCATGTTTCACTAGCATTATCTGTCTTTTTTTTCTCCAAGTTTCTGTATTTTGGCTGTCTATTGCTGCCTGATAAACTACCTGGAATTTAGCAAAGATCCACATATCATTACCTGTCATGGTCTGTTGTGTCAGGAGCTTCACCTAGAGTTTGAATTCTCATATGCAGTCATAGGCACATAACTAGGGCCATAACCTTGGAAACACAGGGCCTGCTGTCCATGAAGGCTTCTCCATCCCATGCTTGGCATTTGGGTTCTTTCCATGTTGTCTTTCCCAGGTCCACCTTAGACTTTCTCATAATGGCCAGGTCCAAGAGCACTCTGGCTTCTTACATAGTTGCTGACTTCTCGTAGAACTCTTGTTCCTAAGAGATTCCATGTCTTCCTGTGACCTAGCCTAGTTGTTCTATCTTACCTTATTGACTATAGTGTGAAACGTTTTCACTAATAAGCAATGTTAAGCAAAGACCCCTACAACATGGAGAACAGAAAAGATCATTACCATGCCAGCAAACAGGAAATGCAAGTACTAATGGCCACTGTGCTTGATTGAGCCCTAGTTTAAATCCATCATGACCTGGCTAGTCATTTATTTAAGTTCCATGAGCAGGACTCACTCATTCATATACATGTACATATATGTGTGTCTGTGTGTCTATACACATACATGTATATGTATGTACATATACACACAACATACATGTATGGTTATAGAAATACATGTGTATATATGTATGAGTGAGTTCTCATGGAATATATATATATATATATATATATATATATATATATGCTATGTCAGTAGGCTTATTACTCACAGAAGATGGAGCAGAGGAACAGAAACAGCCCAGGATCCATCACAGGCCAGCCTCCCAAGATTAATAAGCTGTATGCTACACATAAAGTCTTGACTGCTTGTGTCCTACTTATAGCAGAGTTGAACACACCAGAAGGCATTTTTCCTAGGTTACATGCTTTCGGGGTCACATGACTTCCTAGACAAAGTTTTGAGTAGCCCACTGTTGAAGGTGAGAGAGGACCAGATCCCAAGCTTCTTTTTGTGTGCCCTGATAGTAGATTTCCTACATGTTCTAGTTATCTGAGAACTACAGACAAGCAGAAAAGAGGGTGAGACAGGATCAGCCGAGTCAGCCCAGGACCGTGTTGCATACTTTTGTCCTATGCTCACTTTGCTGGAAACTGGAGGATGACAGGTGGATGCCTGGTGCATTGTGGGGAACTGTGTGCAACCTGTACTTAGAAACAATGAACTGTTCTGTCCTTATTCTCTAAGTAGGTATTAGAGAATACCAATAGTACGGTCTACTCTGGTGCCCATGCTACCCCCAAGGAATTAAAAATCAGATCAAAGATTAAAACTTGGAACAATTTAATATACTCATTTCCCATGTTTAAGTGTCCCTTTGAAATCTGTGAGATGAAGAGAGGTGAGTCGCTGCCTCTTACTTTTCCAGTCATATTCTAACACATTCCCTAGGAGGTGAATCTTAATTATTATTACAGAGTATCACTAATGTTGACATTTCCTTATTTCTCAGGCTTCCCTTTTGACTTCTCATCACTGCCAAGGTTTTCCGAGGAGCAGGTTTTACAGAGAGAGAAACAATTAGCCAGCGTTCAAGTTTTGGCTTTGAAAGAATGCCTGAGTAAGTGACAGTTTGGGCATTTGATTTTACTGTAAGAATGTTGGTCTGTGTAGTGAGAGCTGCCTGTGTTTACATACTTGTCCCTATGCATGTTGTCTTCTGGGTGTGATGCGTAGCGCTCTATGTAAATATCGAGCGAAGATTAGGTCTGCGGTGCTATTTTTACTGGAGTCAGAATATCTTGATTGTCAGTACATCATTGTACATATTTTAAAAACCTATATGGCCAAGAAAATTTCATATTTAAAAAATGTATACCTCTTAACCATATCTTATAAAAGACAGAAATTTGTTATTCTACTTACTGTGTATAATTCTTATGTAGTTTTGGTAGCAGGAAAGCAGGAACTGAAAATAGAAGAAAGTGAGATTAGTCTGTTAACTTGCACATTGATTCCTTAGCTTAACTGTCACTAATAACGAATGAAAACTAAGCACAGTTCACACACTGAATTATCATCGTGAGTTTTCCTTAGCTGGGAAATGCAACACTTTTAAAAAAGAGATTAGGTAGTTTTCTTTCATCACTAACATTAAATTGGTTTTTAGTCTGAATTTTTATAAATATTAAGCATGCATTGTTTCCTAATACTAGTATACTTTAACTCACTGATGCATAATTTCTAGGAAAGTCCTTAAATTGGAGTCAATAGCCTATGTATTCAGTAGAAAATACTTTTAGAATTAATTTGGAATATTTAGAAAAAATAATCGCTAGTCAATTATTCATGTAATCACCACAAAGTTTTCTTAGTCTCACCAAGGTAATTGTATATCAATTTGTAGTGTTTGTTCAAGGAAAGTATTGTTAAAAAGAAACATCAGTTTCAGTAAAGGGTGGGACATGGGAGTGAGAGAGTTCAGTGGGCAAAGGTGCTGGCACCAGACCTGATGGTCTGAGTCTATCTCCAGAGCTCACCTGGTGTCAGGACAGAAATGATTCTGACCTCCACCTGAGCACTGTGGTATGTACATGCATGCACATGCACACAGGCACACTCATGCACACATACACAAATGCACACTCACACTCAGGTATACAAATAAAAAGGAAAAAAAATTAAATGGTAATGCATATTTGGGGACATACATAGCTCAGTTCATAAAGTGCCTGCTATCCAAGCATGGGGGCCTTATTTCAGATCCTCAGAATCTGTGTAGAAGTTGAGTGTGGTGGTGTGTACCTGTACCACTTGAGAGGAGTTAGCCTTGGAGCTCTCTGGCCAACCAGCCTAGCCAATTGGTGAGCTGCGGATTCGGTAAGAGACCCTGCCTCAAGAAAAACATGGAGACTAGGCAGGCAAAATGGCCTAGTGGTGTGGAGACACTTGCTGCTTGATGATTTTTGTTCTATCCTTGGGACACCACATTAGAAGGAATGAAGTCATACCTACATATTGTCCTCTGGCCTATACATGCACCCCATCTCCCAGCACAGAAAATGATTAATTGTTAAAAAGAAGAATGTGGAGAACAATGAAGGAATATACCTTCACCTCACATGTATACATGTATACCCACACGTGCACTTAACCATATAAACATGTAACTGGCAAGCTGAAGCATTAAATCTTGCCTTAGGTGAATGATCCAGTGAACCTATTTATGGTGACTTTCTTGCTGAACAAATCTCATCCCTTCCCAGACAGTTAGTTCTGGATGAAAGTTTTGGTAGCAAAAGTGCATTTGTCCATTTTAAGAGGCAGAATAAAGGGATGGCAACAAGATCCCAGTGTTGCACGTCTGAGTATGGTTGTTGGTGATTTCCAATGTGTGAGGTGTGTCTGAGTGTGCTCAACAGTGATTCCCATGTGTGAGGACTGTCTGAGTGTGCCCATCAGTGTTTTCCCATGTGTGAGGAGTGTCTGTGCCCGTCAGTGTTTTCCCATGTGTGAGGACTGTCTGAGTGTGCTCTTCAGTGATTTCCATGTATGAGGTGTGAAGAGAAATGTTTTTAAGCACATGTGTATGTTGTGAAAACTAAATAATGTAGTCAAAAATATCTTTTAAATGTCAGCCTTTGACATTGCTAAAAAGTCTTTTTGCATAAAACAAGCCTTCAAAAAGATATTCTTTAAATACCAGTAAAATGGAGGATAAACAGTCCCGTTCTTATGGTATTTCCCTGACTGCTTCCAATGATAGGGAACTGGAGACCTTCTGGTAAATTGTGCTAACTAATGATGCTCGTGAGACACATTATCTTTTAAAATACCACGAATATCAAATACAGCTTGTTAGAGTTTAACTTTAGAAGTGAGTTTACTTCCAGTTTAATTTTAAAAAGTATCTGATCCATTGTATTAATGATATATAAAACAGAACTGAATTTGATATTACTAATTTTTGTAATTTATAATTTACACTTGGGAAGAGCTAACAATACCACACCTCAGTAATTTTTTTCAAGAAAATGTTTTTGAATGCTGTTAAGAAAATTTAGAATTTGAAATTGAAGAGTTCAGTATGAAGTAAAATGTGTAACAGGAGCAGCGCTGTCTTCAGTGTTGCATGGAATATACCAGGGTCTTCATATCTTTCAAAAATTGGTTCACTCCATTAAAATCCTGATTCATATTCAATTGATGGCTTTTAGATATTTATTTCTTGTTAGTTTTCATTATGTTAGCTATTTAGTGAAGAATAGAGCATTCCTTTGGCGATCCATTTCAGAGTTTTATGTTTCCTCACGTATATGCAAGCTTATTTATATGGGTTTTTTTTTTTTTTAAACATATGTTAGATGAGTAGTTTTTCATTTATTAAGCCTCACCTACGTCGTCTCCCTCATCTCAGCTATTCAGGTCAATGTGCTCTCTCATCCTGCTTTCCAGACGTTTAGTTAATAAAACGAGGGACTGACTCCTGAAGCACATTGCTCCTTGTGTATCTTCTATGAAAAGCAAGCAATGGAAAACATTTGCTTTAGAAGTGCTACCAGCTGACCATATAGAGAGGAAATACAACTCTGATTTTACTGTTGCTATTTTTGGCCACAGAAAGCTTCTGCTTCTTACCTTGGTCTAAATCTGCCAACCCTGAGAATACTCACTTCAGTGAGGTAGGGTGTTCCGGGCCCAAGTCATAAAGCCGGTGTTCTAAAGGGGAAGGTGGTCGCTGCCTTCTCACCAAAGGCCTTGCCCTGTTAATGTACAAGCTGCACCTTCTGTAATGTAATCTGCTTGAATCCTCTGAGCCTGGGGCCCAGGAAAATACCTTGGGCCCAGGAGAGTGCCTCACAGACAGTAAGTTCTCAATAATTGTCTGTTAAATTTCTGTCAGTTTATAGGATAGCAGAGTTATTGTAGAAGAAAATGTGATTGGTCTAGAAATGTTTTAAAATGTTTTCTATCAAAGTAATACATAGATACAGTGTGAAAATTCAGATGATACTGAAAAACTTAAAGTGAAAACCAGCGTTGCCTTCCTGACCCCTCATCCTTCTCCCTCTGTCCGCAGGGCCTGTGGTCAATCCTCCAGGCAGTTCAGTCCTTGCTTCTAGTTTTTAGATACTGTGAGATTGTATGTATCCAGTTTCCACATTCTTTTACCACCTAACTGGTAGATAAAGAACTAATGTCTGTAAGTCATCTTCTGTTCTCTTCCCTTCCCAGTGACCCTGAACAATGAAGGCATGCATGGGCTGGTTAACATTGTAACAGCATAGATAAGTTTTCTCCTGAGCTGTGGACTATATTATGATACAATGCTGTTGGCTTGCTCTGCTCTTAGAAATCTAACCCCACTCCTGTCTGCTGCAGTGATCTTGTTTTATTGGTTTGACCCACTCCTGAAGGTATTGTCTCTAGAAGGTTTACTGTGAATCATAGTATGTCTCCCTCACCCCCAACCCCATACCTGATTTACAGAGCTGTATACATGATAGGCCATTTTCTTAGAACATCATTAACTTTCCTTAGATATTTATTAACTTTTCCCCCAGTTCTCTTTTTCCTAGACCTCGTATAGAGTTATGTATTGATGTCCCAGGACAGAATACTTCTTTCTTTCTTTCTTTCTTTCTTTCTTTCTTTCTTTCTTTCTTTCTTTCTTTCTTTCTTTCTTTTTTTTTTCCATATTGTCTTTTCTAGTTTTACAGCACATCTTCCATTTTATTTTACAGAGTTTTAAACATTTGACTTCTTGTCTAACTCAAGGTTTTATGTGGCCTTGTCTTGAAGTAGGTGTGTAGATGAGGATGAACTCTCTCAAATCTTTCATTGTCAGCACCACTCCGTGCACTAGGGTTGCAGGCTGACACTGTCGCTCCTGATGAGAAGTCCTTCTTTGTTCCATAATTGTTTCTTCATCAAAGCAGCCTGTGCTTATCCTGATATCTTTATTTTAGAAAAATATTAATTCTATCACATTTTTTTCTTGTTCTCTATAATGTTTTGGTTTCTTTTGAACCCTTTTTCTTTGGTTTCGCCTCTCTTTGTTGGCCTGGCTTGATTTTGTTTTGTTTTGATTTTTAGCTTGAAAGAACCCAACAATACCTCTTTTTCCACAGTCAAAGTCAAGTTAGGAACAAACTGAAGAAATGTAAGGCTAAATTATAGGTGAAAATGGTGTGATGGTTTAGATTATGACCCAGCTGGCTTTCTCGTACATATACCAAGTCTTGGACTTAGCCATAACTGCTGGAACTGGGTAACTACAGACCAACCATACAAGGGAAGGTCCCTGGCCACACTGTAGACAGGATATCCTGGAGACTGGCTAGCTCTGTTGAATGTAAAAGAGGAAGGTTTAGTCAAAGTCTGCCTGGTCACATCCAGCTCACTGAGTGACTGGAGCAAGACGGGGCTGGAGGTCCTCCTGTGTTGAAGTTCTTGCATGGGTAATCGTAGCCGAGGAAATGCACACAGAGCCTCATCCCTCAGCTCCTTTCCAAGGCTTCTGGTTCTTTTCGTCCATCCAGTTTTCAACTGCAGCTTTTATCTCCAGCCACTAATATAACACTTGGCAAATGTCACTGGGGAGTGGGAGGGGAGGATTCACCACTCTGATTTGAACCAGCCCCTGCTCACACTAGCATCAGCATCCAGGGCTCTTCTCTCTGTGGGTATTCAGCTTTATGTTTTGTTCTTGGAGCCTCTTGTGGCCCACTGGGTCCTTGCAGCCAAGGAGAACTGTGAATATGGCCCAGGTAGACTCATAAATTTCATAGGTGACAATCTTTATCACAATGTCACAAAGTTGATTACATCTGTCTCTGACTAATCCTTGCAGTGGGGCATCACAGCCACTGGTACTTTGGTAGCAGGACTTGAGATCTGACGTTCAGAACTATAGGACTTTTATTTAACTTATATTTAACCCCATCTTTAACATGACCGTTCTACATACTTGACAGCTCACAGTTTGGAACTATTAGAACAAAACCAAAATGGAAGCAGCGATGCCTGTCTCTGAGGCTGGTTGATGGAGCAGTGAGGAGAGCTGGAGCTCTGATTAATCCGTTATTAACCCCAGTCTGGTTTGAGGCTGGAACCTCACTACATTGCCCATACTCCCTGGCAGTATTCTCTGCAGGCACCTAAAGTGATTGCTCCTCTGTTCTGCTGACTCAGTTTACCACTTATTTCTGTCTTCCATAGTTTGTTTTAATTTTTTGCCCTGCTTTTAGGATTAGAGAAAGAAGGAAACAGAGATACATATTATTGTATTTAATAAAAAGATTTATGGATATTAATTTTATATACTGTATTAGTTAGGGTTCTCTAGAGTAACATCTTACAAGATGACTCTAAATATGGAGAAAGAGGATTTATTAGAATGACTTACAGACTGTGGTCCAGCTAATTCAACATTGGCGGGCTGTAAATGGAAAGTCCAAGAATCCAGTAGTTGCTCAGTTCATGAGGTTTCAGTATGTGCTGAAATCCTGAAGAAATGGGTTCTGATGCCAGTGAAGGTATGGATGTGCCAGCAAGGCAATGGTGGGCAGAGAGCAGAGCTTCCTTCTGTGTTTCTGAAGACTTGTAAGCTGGCTCTACTGTCCATCAATCAGCTCCTAGGGTTAACCAATTACTCTCTTTTCCCTCATTTCTCATAACTCAAAATTTTTCTGCTAACTATGCATAAGTTCAAAATGAAAATGTGGCTTCATAGGAATGTAGACATTTTTCTTTTAAAATTATATTTAACAAAAATAAACACAGGAGCTACTACTGCAAGTATTCTGAAAATGTCACATGGTTAACTGTGTCTATTTGTCCTGCAGAAAGAAGAAAGGCTGCAAACCAGCCTGAAGCTGTTTCTGCTGATGAACTAAAAAGTCTATTGGCACTCACGAGGGAACGCTTCCTAGATCACTTTGATGTTCTCACCCCTAAAGTCGTTTTAACAGAAACAGATACCATGAAAGCTGCTGGCATGGTAAATGGTAAGGGCCTTATTACTTTAAAATTTTTGGTGGTGGTGGTAATGTGTGTAGCAGTTCTATTAATTTAAATTCTATTGACTCTATTAATTAAAATTTTATGAGCTATATTAGGCAGGCTAAAGTATATTTTATACATTTAAAGAATGCCATATTTATTTACATGTGTGCGTATCTGAACTCGACTTATTTAAATATGGCAGACATCTTGCTAACACCTTTCATCGAACATCTTTAGTTAACTGTTTTTAAGCAGAGGAGGAAGTGGTCTGTGGTCGTCTTACTAAGCTGCTAGAAGGGATAGGTTTGAAACGTGTAGAAAGTAGCATGTGTACGGTGAGCTGGATACAGGCACGTGCTAAGACACTTCACAGCTGCCACACCTTGGGGTCAGGAGGTCAGCATACTTCACATGGGGAATTTGGAGTCATTTCTTTATTAACTGAGCCTTTCCTCTTTTCTGGAGTTTAATGTTATGATGAATTTGAATAAAGGGAAGCTTTCTGGTATCTAGTTAATGCATGTAAAACACTTAGAAAATGATATGCACCACAAACGTGTCACCTGCCATTTGTGCTATTCCCGTCTTTCAATGGCAGCACCGACATCAAATAGCAATTCAGAGTAATACAAAGAGCATTGGAGACATTGTGTCACCTGTGAATGAGGTTATGTGCAGTGAGCAGGAGACCAGGCTTCCTCACTACAGCCTGTGCTCTGAACAAAAGTGCCAAGGCTAAAGCTCTGTGTTCACCTGCTGTGTGAGTGTGGGCACAGCTTCTGACCTCTCCACCTTCTCTGCCCTTACCTTTAAATTAAGAGTGACTATATTAATTGCGTTTTTTATTTGTGTGACAAAATACCATGAGCAAGGCAACTTACAAAATAAAGTAGTTGAGCTGATGGATTCAGAGGGTTAGAGTCCATACGGGGACAGCAAAGGCACGGCCGCAGGAACAGCTGAGAGCTCACACCTTGATCCACAAGTAGGAGACAGAGAAAGTCACACTGCAGTGGGGCAAGTATTTTGAAATGTCAAAGCTTACCTCCAGTAAGTACACACTTCCTCCAACAAGGCTGTATCTCCTGTTCTTTCCCAAATAGTTCCACTGAGGACCAAATATTTAGACTTACGAGCCTTTGGGGAGTTGTTCTTATTTAAACTATTGCAGTGGGATAGATTACTATGAAGATTAATTATTTGTTAAATTAAATGTTGTGAAGTAAGTGCTACATATTTTTGGCTATGTAAAATGGCATATATTTAGAAGACATGACTTGAAGTAGAACAATTACAGAGCCTTGCTCGAAGCCCAGGGACTTAGAGGGTTTCCAGTGATATTTACAATATGGAAGGAGAGGAGAAGATGGGATTTTACAAGGAAGAAGCAGCTAGTATAGACTAGCCATAGAGTGAGTATGAGGTCAGGAGAGAGGTTTGGCTTGTCAGAGGATTTGTGTGGGAGCTGAGAGATAAGAGAGGCATCTTTGATGTGACCTGAGCAAGCAAGCCTAGGATGCTGTTAGCACTGGGCTGCAGATGTGTTTGCAGCATCTCCTAGGCCTTATGTCATTCTTTAGCTGAGACCATGCTGAGTGCTCTCATCTGCACAGACCGTGTCATCCTCTCTGGCTTACACAGACCTGAGCAGACCCTGGCCGTGTGCTCCATCTGGTTCTCAAGTTGCACGTTTCTGTTTCCTTAGTACATCAGTGAGCTTGATCCTTGGACATGTCCTATTCCCCCACACACACACACACACTCCTACCCCCTGCTCCCCACGGCTTTCCCTATGTCTGGTCTTCAGCCTAGAATTCTTTTCTTTCAGCTTTTACTTACTTATCTACTCTGTGGATGTTCAGGTTGTTGTCTTCCCTAAGGCTTTCCCAGGACTTGGCCAGTTTAAACCATTCCATCATTTTACATGGCATAGATTTAAATGATCTGATTGTTACTGATATTTGTCTTCTCTTCACACCATGCTGTTTTGAGGGTACAAGGCACATATTACTTTTGTAATACCTAATTTAAAAGATTTAAGAAAATAGAAATAGAACCAATACAATTAAGAAACCAGGGAAAAGTGACCTTCATATCACAAATTCCAGCAAACAAAAAGGTTGTAATAGCACTATGTGTGGCTAATGAGGATAAGCTATTAGTTCTTACATCCAAAGTAAGAATTACCACAATGAAAAACCGAAATTATCACTAGTATAAACTATTTCACAGAACAATTATAAACATAACATTGAATGTTTGAAATAACAAAAGGGATTTCATTCTACCTACAAAACTCCTTTACATGGCCTTGTTATCTGCTGAGAAGTGCCGAGACACTTCCCGTGTCAGATGTCAGGCATCATACCCCACTGGAAAGTCCTCCCCAACTTCAGCAATGAGTCAATAAGCTGACTCCACCATGGCCAAATGGAGAACTGTCACTTGTTAGACTTGCTAGGGCTTTCACAAAAATAAAAGCAGTACAATTCATCCTATATTGGTAATAACTACAACTATACCTGGTTGTTCAGTGTTCTTAAATATTAGAGTATGTCATTTATATTTATATAAGTTACATACTCAGTTAATAATTATTGTATTGTAATATGCAGGAATACATTGTTTATTTTTTAATGATAACTTGAATCCTCTTAACTGACTGTGCAATGGTGCAGAACTGGTATTGGTTATTTTCTGTATGTTTTTATTACAAAGCCATGTCTCCATTAAGAAGCACATTGCTGTGCTATAAAGCTCATTACCTTATAAAATGGATTTCACCACTGTTAATCAGAAATGGGAAATGGTGTGTTCTGATGATGTTTTTTGAGGACATCCAAATATAGGTATTAGAAGATACTTTGAAATAATGAAGGTTAAATAATAAGTAGAAAGACAATAAGAGATACTTGCTTCCATTTTTATACTTTACAAATAAAACAGGTATTCTGTTAGCAGTGACATAAGCACCAAGCAATTTTGAGGCATTTATTAGAGCGCTTTATAATAGCTTAAAGCAATTCTTAAATCAAGGTAAGCTTAAAATTCAAAACCATAGTACAGGTATTAATTTTGCAGTGTTTGAGCTAATATGTTCTGATGAGAATGGAGGCTGTCCTTTCAGGTTTGTTGAGTTCCGTGGTTAGGAGCAGACACGGTGTAACTCACTGTAGCTTAGCAACCAGCAAGATGGAGCCCACCTGCACTTTTGTTGGAGTCAAATGATACTGAGATTTAATGATTTGAGGGCATCTCCCAATTAACAGATAAGTGGAAATTATTTCAGAATAACCTTGAGAACATTATAAGCATATATTGGCCATTTATACCTTTGAGTATGAGGTAATCAACTTTTCATTCTGCCTAGACTGACTGTTTCTAGTATGAAAGTCACATAGCATTTGTTACAGTGTTCACTGTAGAGTGGTTTCCTTTTCACATGAACTCTTTCTCTAAGAATAGCTAACTGGTAGTTTTGGTTCATTGCATTTTATCAGTAAGTGCTCATAAACTTTATTTCAAGGTATTTTTTTAATCTCCAACAAGCTTTTCAATAACATTTTATACTGTTCAGTCATTTGACAGGTTTTTAACAAGTGCCTCAGTTGAGTTCTGTCTACACACACACACACACACACACACACACACACACACACACACTTTGTGTATACACCTATCACTAATTAGTTGTCTGTTTATTCTGAGATAGTTTCACTGCTTAGTCCAGGTAGGCCTTGAACTCATTGGTTACAGGTCTGTATCATCATACTCCGAGATGTGGTTTTACATAGAGCATTCATTATGTTTCTATTCATTAGTGCTGATGTTTCCTTTGCTCTCTTTAGATGCCAGTACAGTTGAACCTTATTCTTCAAGTCTAATGGAAACCAATCCTCTGGAATGGCCAGAAAGACACGTTCTTCAGAATTTAGAAACTTCTGAAAAAGCTAAACAAAAAATGAGGTACTATTTAAGTTTGTAGAAATACATGTTCAGTATTTTCAAATGAGTTCTCTTGCTATTTTAATTATTTAATATATCAGTAGCTTATAATTCTGTTATAAAAGAAAAATATATGCTTGCTTGATTAAGTAGCTAATCAGTAGAGTAGCATGTCCATTAAAAGGGGAAGATCATCTTTCTTTTCTATTATCCCATTACTTTGCAAGTGTGCATAACCAGTGAATACTGTATTCTGTCTTTATATAGCATCTTCCATGAGCATACACACTCAGTTTACTTTTTTATTGCTGTGGTAAAACAGTGACCAAAACCAGCTTGGGGAGGAAGGTGTTTATTGGGCTTGCATATCCCAAACATAATCCAGCCCTGAGGGAAGTCAAGGCAGTTATTTAAGCAAGCCAGGAACCTGGAGTCAAGAGCTAAAACGGAGGCCGTGCAGGAGTGCTCCTCCCCAGGCCTTGTTTCCCTGCACTTGCTTAGCTTGCTTGCTTTCTTTAATTCAAGACCACCTCCCCAGAGTGGGTAGGGTCTTCTCACATCATGAAAATGCCCCACAGGTTTACCTGCAGGCCAATCTGACAGAGGAGGTTTTTTCAGGTGAGGTCACCTCTTCCCACGTGGTGGCCCTAGCTTGTGAAGTTAACAGAAAATTTAAATGAGCACACACACATGTGAATATGTACAGGAGTGTAAAATGGGGTGGAATTCCTCTTCTCAGGGAAGCCACTTGAAATTGTTCTGATTTTACCCATATTTTAAGTAGGTAGTCTAAGAGACAGAATTCCCTTTGACTTTGGTACACAGTAGGCACTCTGGTTGCTGGATAGTGGAGTAGAAGCTCTCTTACATTTCTTTCTCAGTGTGTAGCTCTTCTGTCGATGTCATTTTATGACTTGTGTAACCTCTTTTTCATAGTTGTCCATAAGTATTGATTAAATACCTGTTGTCAGCACTGGGGGCACATGAGGAAAAGCACCAGTGCCTGTCGTATTTGTGAGCTCCTTTTAATGGAGTGACAATCAAAAGAAGACAAGTGCCCACACATGTAAACAATTCCACAGCTCCAGTGTCTTCAGCACATGTGGATAGCAGGAGTGGGAACGTGGAGGGTATGAGCAGGTAGTGTTTGCATTGGTGTCCTTTATCGCTCCTGATTTGTGCTCGTTGTCACTCTGACCCCAAATGTAGTCTCCTTGTGGCTTTCTGGAAAGGGAAACAGTCTCTTTCTGAAGTTTCTCCCTAGCTGACACTGATTTCCTTTTGAATGGGGAGTTTAATGTGTATGTATAATGTCTTTTGAACCAGAAGCATGTTAGATACTCAGCATCTGGGCTAAGCATCACCTTTCTTGCCTGCGTCCTTTTCAACACTACAGCTTGGTGTTACATTCCTTCTCTAAACACTAAGGGCCATGTTATGACTTCTGTGAATGCATTTTCTCTATCTCCTTTATTGCTGGATTGATCTCTGCCCACCCGCACTTCCTTGCTTCTGCCGGAGTCAGACGTGCAGTAAACGAGCTGTGGTTGTAGGTTCACAAGTCAGAGTGAGCCATTTGCTGTGTTACAGTGACATCTATAAATCAAATGGTCATTAAGGACTGAAGGTGCTTTGATAGGAAAACCATCCAAGTTTCTGTGTGAGAGCAAACATTATATTGTGTGTTTTCAGAATTTTGTTAGTGTTAAAGCAGATTTAACTAGAGAATCATTTGTTGTGAAGTCAGAAGGCATAAGAATTCAGTTTTAGACTCACTCATCCACCTGTGTCATGACGTTTGCCACTACATGAGAGCAGAGTCAGAGATCCTAGTTTTACCATCCAGTTGTGAGAGCATCATGACAGGATGTATGCGAACGTTTAAAGCTTAGTTGTCAGGCTTAGGTTTTTGCCTAAGACATATCTTGGTGGTGCAGATTATCACAAATTAGGCTTTTAAAAACTGCTTTGATATCTTTGTGTTTGGAGTCTATATAAATGCAAATTACACTTTGCCCATTGCATCTAGCCTGTAACATGATTGTGATTAGTACTGATTAAGGAACATTGTAAGATATCATTAAAGAAGCTACATAGAAATTAAATTAAAATCACCATACAGTTCTTGCCCACCCGGAGTATGAAATTCAGAGAAAATGTTGGTGTGTTTTCTTGCTTTACTCTTTCTATTCGATTTCTCTTCCATTTAACAATAATGGGGCTAGAAAGGAGGAATGGCCCTGCCAATATGTGCTGACCCTTAGTGTGTAGAAACCTGGCTCTGAAATCCAATGCCAGGGTTTTAACCATGGAATTATTCATAAAAATGTTGCATCTGAGTAATGACTAAAATATAATTGAGTTGGGGCTGGCATGGTGGCTCAAGAAAAGAAAGGTATTTGTTGCTAAGTCTGAGGACCTGAATTCAATCCCCATGGCCCCATGGTGGAAGGAAAGAACTGATTTCTGCAAGTCATCTTTGGATTTATAAACACACTCACATGCACTCGCACACATGTGCACATATGCATACACACACATGCACTCACACACATGTGCACATACATGCACACACTTAAGTAAATAAATGTAAAAAAGTTAAATTTTTAAATTAATTTGAAGTCATTAAATTCATGTTGACATATTGAACGGATTTTTTTATCCTATGGTGATAAAGCAGTGAGTGGTTCAGGATCTAATGAAATGCTTACTATTTCCTAAGATGAAAGTAGTTTCCTTCCTTCCTTCCTTCCTTCCTTCCTTCCTTCCTTCCTTCCTCCCTTCCTTCCTTCTTCCCTCCCTCCCTCCCTCCCTTCCTTCCTTCCTTTCTTCCTTCCTTCCTTCCGTACCTTGCTGTAGATTTTTTGGTTTATGGAGTGATAAAGGCAGAGGTCGCTCCTAGCTAGAGTCCATCTAGTTTTGAGCTATTGTAAACAGCTCTGCTGTCCTCGTCTGTAATGTAACTGATGTGTGGTGAGACTTTAGTTGGAAAGTGGGAGGAATGCTTGTTTTAGGCATGATGTGCCAATTGCATTTTATAAAGTCCTCACTAGGTTTTGATATAAGACCTATTCCACATTTTTTCAAGGAAATTCATGAAGATTAAGAATATATTTTAGGTAATATCATTTGGAAATGCAAAGTCCTGCATGCATTTCATACGTAATAATAACTCAGTGTGTATTCATGATGTTGTAAGCATGGCTGGAGGAGACCTTGGAGAGAATTTCCATTACCGTTTCATTTCACGGCTGTGCTTTAAATAATCTTTTAAATTTAGAGAAAATTGGAACATTTAGTCCTTTGCTTCCAAAATTTATATTGTGGGCTTCCAGTTTAAATTTACCCTTTATAGAACTGATAACTTTGCATTTCTGAATTGTTACCATGTTATATTGAATAAATAACATAATTGTGATAATTTGTGTAGTAAAATGATTAAAACAAGCTGCAGGTTGTAGCATAACCTACAGATTATTTACAATCCAGGTCACATCTGCAGTCTGTAGTTACTGTCTTCTGTAGATGTGTCATCTGTGCCTTCCCTTTTGTATTTGTAATGGATTTTGTTTTCATCATCATTTCCTGGCTGTGGTGGGTTTGAATGCGCCTTTAATAAAACTATACAAATTATTTTCCCAGAACCGGCTCATTACCTCATTCGTCCGAACAGTTGCTGGGCCATAAAGAGGGTCCCCGGGACTCAATCACATTACTGGATGCTAAGGAATTGCTTAAGTATTTCACCTCAGATGGATTACCAGTCGGAGATCTTCAGCCATTACAGATTCAAAGGGGGTGAGTTAGAAACTTATAGTTTGCAGTTAATTTCTAAAAGTCATTTAAAAGTAGCATTGTATTTTTCCCTCTAGAGTTCACTAGTTAACAGAGTTAGCTCTGGGCTGAGGCAGAAAGCCCAGGTCCGTCTCCACTCTTTATCACCAGCCTCAGTCGCCTCACGCTTGCACTCACCAAATGCCCTCTGTTTTGTGGCCCTGAATGTGAAGAAAAGAAAGATGATGGGGCCACTCAGTCCATCTCCCACAGAAGTCAGGGCACAGGCATCTGCTTTGTGTACAGTGGAATCACTTTGTGTACAGTGGAATTTGTTCTTCCCTGTGTTTCACTTATTCTTCTTTGGGGTGTTATATGTGTGTGGCTCAGGTGTGCCACAGTGTATGTGCACAGGGCAGAAGGCAGCTTTGTGGAGTTCATTCCCTCCTGCCATCTTTCCACGAGGCTCAGATGTTAAACTCAAGTCAGATAGAGTTGCTTTGCCAAAGCCTTTACCTGGTGAACAGCCTGCAGGCCTGGAAAGTTCATTTTAAGAAGTTAGATTTTGATTTGAAAATACGGATTTTTTAACTTTTCCTCTTCTGCATTAGGGTCTCTCTTTGCTTTTGCCACTATTTAGCATGTAGGTTGTCAGTCATGAGTACTGATGGAAAAGACCATGGCCTTCCAGCTGAGGGAGGTGAGAAAATAGTCAAGATTCTTTGAAACTATGACCTTACCAAGTACAAACTCAACATCTGCATAAATACTTTATCCTACATTTACTTCTGAGACAGCACCTACTAAAATTGCTAGTTAACAGATGCTGGCTGTTCCTGCCGTTGCCTACAGTATAAGTAAAGTTGTAGCATCAATTTCTTGTGAAGATTATGTAATTTACTTACTTCCCAAAATTCTTTTTTATTTTTAATCCATTATTTTAAAAACCTTCTAAAGGACCAAAAGGTTGAATCTCACTTTGATCACTGCAATTCACTAATTTTGAATTGTGTGATGATAAGTATTTATCTTAAAGGTAAGCTTTGGAAAGGGTTTGAGTTATCTCAGAATTAGTCAGAGCATCGTTGCCTTTTGTGCACGTTACTGGGGAGAAAGGGTGTGGAGCATCTCTGACAGCTGGGGTATTGCATCATCATAGTGACATAATGCTCCTAATGAAATAAAACTGATGGAACTTTGGGGTCTCTCACTTCCTCGTGGTTTTAAGAGGTTGAAACCCCCTTTTAGTGGGAACTGGGGAAGCAAAGCCTTGCACAGATGCTCACCTCTAGTTATACTGTGGTTCTTGATGGGCTAGCCTGACTCCATCTTAAGATTAGAAGCCATCTTATTACAAGGTCAAAATAAGTTCATTCCTGTTTTCTGTTAATACTTGGATTTGAGCAGATCTTGACCCGTTTTCTAGAATTTGACATGTTCCACACCCTATACCCTGACCTCCACTCTGATAAGATGTTTTGCCAAATAACTTTGAAATGTTCTGCCAAGTTCCTCTGTAACCAAAACCCTTGAAAAACCCCTAATCTTGCAGTTTTTTGGGGGTATATAAACCCCACTGTCTTCTGTGTTCAATGCTATTTTCTCAAGCCTTGCTTTAGGGAGAGAGCACTGTCTGACAGAAAATAAAGCTTACATAAGTTGACCAAGGAATGTGGTAATGGTCTCTCCTCCCATTTGGTGGTATGAACCGCCTTTCAGACAGCCCAGCTGCAGATAATTCGCTAGAACGGCGCTGCTCACTCATCTTCCCTGTGTTGTTTTACTGCAGTACCTTCCAAGTTCAGTGGAGGGAAGTTGTTACATGCGATGTACTTAGAAAAGATTTCTTTTTCTTTTTGCTGTGATATTGTCTTACTGTATAACTTAGGTTGACCTCAAACTCACTATATGGTCCAAGTTAACCTTGAGCTTGCAGTCTTTCTGTCTCTGCCTCCCACATGTGGAGGTTACAGGCACATGCCTCTTCACCCAGCTCTTAGAACAAACTCTGATGGCCCTTTGACATTAGGAAAGAAGAACATTATTACTGCATCTTCACTTAGCACAGTGGTTCTCCACCTGTGACTTGGGACCCCTTTGGGTTCTGAAGACCCTTTCACAGGATCAACTATGACCGT
This sequence comes from Arvicanthis niloticus, assembly GCF_011762505.2. Classification (NCBI taxonomy): domain Eukaryota; kingdom Metazoa; phylum Chordata; class Mammalia; order Rodentia; family Muridae; genus Arvicanthis; species Arvicanthis niloticus. The sequence continues at coordinate 32,548,435 of NC_047670.1, forward strand.
CGGAAAACAGATATTTAACATTATGATATATAACAGCAAAGTTTCAGTTATGAAGTACAAATAGAAGTAATTGTATTGTTGGGATCACCGTGACAATGAAGGACTGTACCAGAAGGTTGCAGCATTGGGGAGGTTGAGAACTACTGACCTAACAGTGACTGTTGAAAGCCAAGCCCACCTGGCTGCTCTCACCAGTGCAAGGCCCCGCCCAGTTGCCGGGTTACATTAAACAAAGGGACAGCTTTGCACCTTAGAGTGCACCAAGGGAATAAGGAACATTTAGCAGATGTTGTTACATTTCTTTTTAGAAAACTGAGACATGAGTGGAATTAAATAAAAAATAATGCACTAAGAAGGATTGAAATAAGAAATGATGAAGGGAAGGGTAAAATGTGGAATACTTAAGAGTCCTATTTTACAGATTATTCATTTGAATGGTCCCTCATCAAAATAATGAGGTCATTGCAATTTACTAATGTCACTTTTTGTAGTACACTCTACATAGCGTTATTAGCATATGAGGGTTTTGGTTGTTGTTTTTTGTTTTGTTTTAGGATTCATTAATTAATTGGTACGTGTCTAACATTTTAAGTAATAATTTCAAATGCTTGTTAAGTTCTGTACATAATCTTTGGTGGCAGAAGGGCAGCTTTTCTTACTCCCATCAGGAATGGGGCAGGGTGTGAGAGCAGATGCACTATTTGCTTTTCTGGGTTTACCTGCCTTTCCATAGGGCATCTTGTTTCCAGCTCCACATCCAAGCCTGTTTACTTCTGCGCTTCACTGTGGAAAGACCAACTCTGTGGCCGACTTTGCCTGTTTCCATGACACTGAGTTTTAGGACTGTGACTGACCGTTAGACCAGTAGGTGGTAACTCATCAGGAAAGGGAGGCCCAGTCAGGATAACCCATCTTAATCTGACTGCAGCAGCCTCTCCCTTCTTGAATTCACAGTAGCTCTACAGGTTTAGGTGAGGAAGGACTCAAATGATAATACTGTGTGAAAGGTCTACCTAAGATTAGCTCTGATGGCTTGCTGATGGAAACATTCTTCAGAAGAACCCAATTCAGCACTTAGTCTGGAAACCTTCTTATCCTTGTGAATTTGCTCACTCTTAACGTAAGTGGCAAGCTGACTATACTCTGAGTTTTAGTAAGAAGTAAATACATTCTTTTGTTACCAAAGATTTAAGTTAACTTTATTCCTCTGACAAAATGTTTTAACTGAACAACTGGACATAAACTCATTTCACCAAGGGTCAGAATGATATATTTTAAAACTAATGTTGCTTCCTGAATTTACATTACAAATTGTTTTTTTTTTTTATTTACTGAGTCTCATAGTTTTGTTCAGTGAATGCCATCCCATTGTAGTTTTTAAAATGGAGGCAGAGAAAACAAATGGGGAAAGGGCACAGACTTAGCCTGTGCTGTTGCCTTTTTAGGCTTTTCAGGATACGTTAACTCCTTCCCCTAACCAGGATCTCATTCTCTAACCCAGTCCCGCCTTGAACTCACTACACAGCCCAGGCTGGCCTGGAACCCGAGGTGCTCCTCCCACCTCCACCTCCTAGGTGCTGGGAAATTGCAGGCCTGCACCACCGCAGCCAGGTCCCTTGACTTGTATGCTGTATGTCTTAGGGTTCTATTGCCGTGATAAATTATTGACTGAAAGCAACTAGACTTACACTTCTGCAAAGTCCATCATGAAGGAGCTCAGGGCAGGAACCTGAGGCAGGAACTGAGGCAGAGATCATAAAGGAGTGTCGCTCACTGGCCTGCTCTCCATGGGTTACTCAGCCTATTTTCTTATACCCTCAAGGACCCCCCAGAGATGGCCCAAACTCATCACTCAATGCCCTGTCTGCTAGAGATATTTTCTCAGTTGAGGTTTTCTCCTCTACAATGACTCTAGCTTATTTCAAGTTAACAGAAACAAAAACCCCTCATGTAGGGAAAGAAGTCAGATTTGTCTCCTTAGAAACTTTTACTTTCTCTGTCATGTAGTAAACCTTAAACACAAACGAAACCCTTTTCATTTCAGGGAAAAGCCTTTTGTTTTGACACCAGAGCTTAGTCCTGGAAAACTTCAGGTCTTACCTTTTGAAAAAGCCTCGGAATGCCATTACCACGGAATTGAGTAAGTTTTTATTTACACTTTTGTGTATTGTTGTTACAGCTACTTTGTTATGAGTGTGGACTGCATGTGAAATAAAATGGCGTAAATTGATACAGACCCCAAAGTATGTGCTCAAACCAGTATATAATGTATATTTCACTAAAGAAAAATTAGTTGACTATTAACTTGGTTTTGTTCATTTAAGTATCTTTTTTAGTTGTGCAGTATTTTTATCAAAGTTTCTTGGGCCATACATTGTTAGTATGTATTTTTTCTGTAGGTCACATTAAGGGTCCCTGGTCACTAATTATATTTTAATTTCTTAGAAACAAGTAGATGAGATGAACTCTGAATGTAAACATGTTAATTATGTGTACATCATTATATTGTTTCAGTTGAGTTTTGTATTTACCTCACTTTACTGGGTTCTTATCCCCTTCCCACTCCTTCTAAACTCCTTCCCTTCATCAAACTCCCCGCCCACTACCCCTGCAACTCTCTTAGCTTCCTGTGTGTCGTGTTGACATTAAGTTTAATTAGTGTTGCTTACGTAAGCATTTATAGCAGATAACAGCAACTTATCAATGGCTACACCACTGAAGAAAACACACACACCCCCACCCCTAAGCACCATAAATGCAAGTAGCTCCTCAGGGAGGGGAAACCTCTCCTGAATCCATGATGGGACTCTGATAGACCCAGTCTTTATGCAGCTCTTGTGCTGGTGGCCACAGCTTTGTGAATTTCAAGTGGCCATGTCATGTCCAGAAGACCCATTTCCCAGCACCTCTACCTGGGCTTCAGCTCTGACAGTCCTTCTGCCTCCTTTTCCATGACGTTCCCTGGGTATGCTGCAAAGGGGTGGTCTAGGGCTGAGCATTGAGCAGTTGGTTTTTCTCAGCACTCTGAGCAGTTACGAGTCTGTTAACCATTGCATCAGCACACAGCGGCATCTCCGAGGAAGGCTGGGTGCAGTACTCATCTGTGGGTATAAACGTAAGTGTTGAGAGCACACTTTGACAGCATAGGTATTTTTGCAAAACAGTAGTAATAGGTTCCATCTAAGATCTATGACCTTTGCAGCCATTAATTTTTTTTAATTTACTCTGATAATTTCATACATTCATACAACGTATCTTGAAAATAGTACTTTTGGCTCCCCCTAATGGAGCTGCCCTAACCAGTGATTCATAGAGAGATGCCTTATCTCTGGCTTGGGATTTTTATTAGTAACCTTGC